>NC_085138.1:109212265-109487265 GCF_035046485.1 Aedes albopictus | reverse complement strand
GAGTGTTGTGGGCGTAGGATAGGATTGATCGAAACTCCAAATTTATATAGTTGGTTGCAGTCAAGACACTAATGTCATGCCGTGTATTGTTAGAAAATTCTGGTTCGTTCAGCAGGAATTGTTTGTGGAATTCCTTTAGCAGATCCAGGAATTTATTTTGGTATACGTTCAGGAATTCCGTCAGAGACTTCTCCAGTAGGATTTTTTTGGCATTTCGCTGGTAGGAACTTTTTGGGGATCCATCTCTATTGCTTTCTGGACTTTCCTCTATGCTGGAATTCATTCAGGGCAACCAATAGAAGCTATTTTTTATTCAAAATTTTCAAGTAAAAAATACCTTTCGGCATTCCTCTCACGCTTAAAATGCTACACTCATCGCATGAGTAACAGTTACTCACTGTGGAGCATCGCTGCAAATCCGGGAGAATGTGTGAAAATTATGTGTACGTCTTACTCACGCCGCGAGCTGTTGGCCTGTTACTCATTTTTGAGCTCCTGGCTTTTATTGACAAACGCTCCAAAAACTGAGCGTTTGTCAAAAGTGTTCAACGAAAAAAATAAAAAGAAAAGTTTTTTTGTGATGATCCTTTTGGGTAAGTATTAAATTAAAAATTAATCGAATTAAACTGTTAAAATTTGTTTCTATTTGTTTTAGTCGATAAACTATATCACTGGATGTCCGTTGGCAATGATAAATTGTCATCGGAAGAGGACACCCGATGCGAAGCCGCCACGAGTTCAAGTGGTTGTATTAACTCATGCGAATACAAATTTTAATACTAATAATTTAATAAGTTTATTAAATATTTAACAACCACAAATTATTGTTTTTTATTCATCTAAAAACATAAAAAATAATTAATTTAGTCAAATGAGTAACTATCACACATTTGCAGAGCAAGCGAAGCATTCGCATTTATGTGTAACAGTTACTCATTCTTCCGGAATGTTTTCGAAACGCTTCAATGTGTGAAGCTTACTCATGCTGCTTTGGCTAGCAAGCATTAGCTCAAAAATGAGTAAGGCCCCCCTTGCTCACTTTAGGAGTGCCATGGGATGAATATAAATTTGAGTAGATCTTGCTCATTATTGAGTGGACCGACTTCTGCGTGCTAGCAGGAATTCTTTTTCGGATTCCTCACAGAGAAATTCCTTCTGAAAATCCTTCTGCTCCTGTAATTTTCAAGATTCTTTCAGCATAAAATCCGTTTGGAAGTCCTCTACAGCCACAATTCTTTGTAGGACTCCAACAAAGAAAAACCTTCTAGGATTCCAAAAGTAGGAATTCATTCCGGAATACCGATAATATATATTTTTTGCATTCCATATGGGACTCCTCTACTGCCCCTATTCGCATAACAGTCCCATGTTTGCCGGGTTTCCTATTCACATGGGTCTGTTGTGCCAATGGGGGCAGTCTATGTAACAAGAATCCAATTAAAAAAAAATCACGAATTCCTTCAGGGTTCTTTCGGGAATTCATCCATGAATCCTTCATAAATCGCTCACTTCAGGAATTATTCTAGGAGTGCATATCTTAACTTTTTTTCAAATTTTTTTAGGGACATTCTTCAGAGCTTTCTTGAAGAATTCAGGCAATCTTCCAGGGAATCACCGCAGAAAATCCTTGTGAAGTATTCCAGGAAACCTTCTTGAATTATTGCACAAAATCCTTGTAAATTTTTCCAATTCTTCACCATTGATTCGGAAATTCATCCAGAATTTTATTTGACATCAAGCCTAACTTTACAGAACACCCTATGTAACAAAATCCAGAAATGGAGAACATCGATATTGAACTTCACTGTTTCCATAGCAACTCATACATTGAGAATTTAGAGAAGTAAAAATTCACGGCATTTTTTCACCATACAGTAGGTGCTACAAGAAATCCTTAGCGAAATGCAACACCTGATGTAAAATTCTAGATTTTGTTTACCTTTGTTACATAGGGTGTTTTGTATAGTTAGTCTTCAATTATTTCAGGAGTTGTTAAAACACTTTCTTTAGGAATTTTTGCGGAACTTCCTTCAGAAGTGTCTTCGGGAATGCCCAAGTTACAATGAATGCTGAACAGTAGCTGAACATTGGCTGATTAATGGTAGCAGTGACTGAATACAATGACAGCTGAATATTGATCTGAAGTATTGTTTGTTCAACCTCTTTAATCACCAATAGCTGAATATCAAGTTGAATAGAATATCATTCATCTCTGTAACCAGCTTTGAAGCGTACACCAATATGCAGAATTAATCATCAGTTGTTCAACCTTTAATCAAATCATTTTTGACAGATCACCCAAGCAGGGTTTTCACAGAGTCCGCATAGCTTCTTCAGCCTCAATACAGCTCTAGTTCAACTTATCTTATTCTTGATTATTCATATACAACAAGCATTGCTCTCGTTTTCGAGGATATGTATACATTTGTGTGTAGTGTAGGATATAAAGTGAGTGATTATAAATCAGGAGTTCCTAGTTCAATTTCCAGTTTTCCCATAGATTAATTTATACATTTCGAAGCATCTCTTCTGGAAATAGAAAGCAACAAATGGTGAAAATAACTTTAAAAAATGTTAGTTTTTATTTTTAACCAAATTTAATAAATTTATGTGATTGCTGACTAAGCGCATATTAAGCCTTAAATCAGCCTTTCCATGAACCGCAAACCAGCTTAAGGATGGACAAAATCTCCAAAATTAGATTTTTAGGGGCTTAATAAAGGATTGACATCTTGTGCTCAGCTTTTGTTCAAATGAAGGCTGCTTTAAAATGGTTGGAAAAACGATTATTCAGCATCAAATTGTTACCTGGGTGCTTCCAAGAACTTTTCTCGACTTCCCTGGGCATAGTGTATCATTGTACTTACCTCACGATATACAAGTTCATGCAATGGCAGATAAAGGAAGCACCTTTTCCATTAATAACTGTGGAAGTGTTGAAAGAACACTAAGTTGAAGAGAGGTAGGTCATGTTCCAGTGGGAATATAGAGCCACATAGAAGCAGAAGATGAAGAAGAAGAAAAAGAAGAAGAAGAGATGGTACTTCCAGAAGGAACTCCTGGAAAACTACTCGTGAAGAAACTGTCGGAGAAATTCTTTTGGAATTTCTCCAGGAGCGCCTTCGAAAAAAATATCCTAGGCGTTCCTTCATAAATTCTTCCTAAAGTTTTTTTTTTCAAAAAATCCTCCAGCAGTTTCTTTTTGTAAGTTATTCAAGAAGTTCCTTCGGCAATTCTCCCTAGAGTTCCATCAATAATTTCCCCAGAAGCTCTTCTGGAATTTCTTTTAGGAGTTCCCTTGAGCACTCGTTCAGGAATTCCCATTGGAATTTCTGTGAGACTTTCCGTTAGGGTTATTGCTCTAAGTTTAAGAGTTTCCTAGAGGAGTTATTTCGAGAATTCGGGAATTCATCATCCAGTTCCTCCATGAACCGCTCTAGTGTCTAATAGTTCCTTCACGAATTCCTTCAGAAATTCTTCAAAGAAATTCTCATAATTTCTTACAGATAATGTTTAAAACATTTCTAGCAGTTTTTCGGGAACTTTCCTAAGAGTTTATTCATGAATCGCTCTTAGTTCTTTCGCGAATTCCTACAGGAGTTCATTTTTATTGAGGAATTTCTGCAAGAGTTCTTTCCGGAATTTTTCTTGATGTTCCTTCGACAGTCGTTAAAGATTTTGTTTTCATCCAGAAGTTCCTTCACAAGTTTCACCAGGAGTTACATCTGTTTTTGCTCCAATACTTATTCCGAGAATTCCTACTGGATTTCAATTGGGAATTTCTTTAGGGAGTTTTTTTTTTGGGAACTCTTCTAGAAGTTTCTTTGGAAATTTCTCCAGGAGTTCTTTCGGATTTTTTCCAGGATTTTAGGTAGGAATTTCTACAGGGAGCTGCTTTGGAAACTCCTCCAGGGCTTCCAGAAATTTGTCCAGGGGATCCTTCTAGATTTTTTCCACGAGTTTTTTCGGGAATTCGTCCAGGAGTTCTGTCGTGAACTCCTTCATTAATTTCTCGAAAGAACTTTTGGAATGTTTTCTAAATGAACTACTGAGAGATTTCTAGAAGGAATATCTGGGGCAATTAACCCTAAGATCGAACGAAGTTCACCGTCACATGAAGTTGACTATCTACAAAACGTTGATTAGACCGGTAGTTCTCTATGGGTACGAAGCATGGACTCTACGTTCAGAGGACCAACTCCCTTGGAGTTTTAGAACGGAAGGTGTTGCGTACCATCTACGGCGGAGTGCAGATGCAGGACGGGACTTGGAAGATGGAGAATAATCCACGAACTGCATCAGCAGCTGAGAGAACCTACCATCGTCCATACCGCGAAAATCGGGAGGCTACTACGGTGGGTGGGTCACGTCATCAGGATATCGGATAGCAACTCGACTAAAATGGTTGTCGAAAGTCATGCGACCGGTACAAAAAGACGTGGTGCGCAACGAGCTGGCTGGGTCGATCATGTGGGGGACGATTTGCGGACCCTTCGCAGAATGCGGAACTGGAGACACACAGCCATGGACCGAGTAGAATGGAGACGGCTACTATGTACAGCAGAGGCCACCTCGGCCTTAGCCTGATCGGTAAGGTAAGGTAATCCTCCGCTAGAGATTCTACCAGAGATTTCTCCAGGAATGCCAACAACAATTCTTCCAAAGATTGAACCAGATATTTATCCTGGAATTTCTCTAGGGTTTTCTCCAGGGATTCCTTCAATAATCCTACATGGAGCTTATCTGGGACTCTCGAGGGGTTTCTCTATTGATCACAAGATCCATTGGTAATTTCTACAGGAGTACAATCGGAAGTGTCTCTGGGAGTTTCTTAGGAATTTCTCTGGAGTTCATTCGAAGATACCTCCAAGAGTTTGTGCGGAAATTACTCCAGAAGTTCCATTAGGAATCTATTCAGGAAATCGATCGGAGCTTTTGGCAGGAGTTCCTTCGGTAATTCCTCCAAGAATTCCTTCAAGGATCTCTCCAGGAGTTCCTTCGAAAATACCCCAAAGAGTTCTTTCGGATATTTCTATGGGAGTTTTTTTTTAGGAATTTCTTCAGTAGTTCATTCGAAAATACCCCCAAGAGTTGCTCCGGAAATTACTTCAGGAGTTCCATTGAGAATCTCTTCAGGAGCTCGATCGCAAATTTTGCCTGGAGATCCTGCAGGAAATACTTCAAGAACTTCTCCAGGAGTTCCCCAAGAGTTCCTTCGGTAATTTCTTCAGAAATACCTTCAAGGAATTCTCCAGAAGATCCATAAGCTTTTTTAAGTTTTTTTCGGGAACTCCTCTGGGGTACCTGTACAGTGGGCACCCCCACAGTATTTCGTACCTTACCGCGTTAATGAAGGACTCTAGCAGTGGTGGACCTTAATATAAAAATATGATACAACGTGCTTAACAACCCTTTCGGGCTATCATCTTGATCATACAGGGAATGATACAATCATTCAACCTATGAGCAGTGCAGTATGTAACATATTTTTATCAGAGCTCCTTTCCCGTGCAGCTCGTGGAATTAACTATGAAGACTAATAAACAAGCAAATCAATCAGGAGCTAGTGGTAGTGGAGAGGCTAACCCCTTTGCAAGAAGTGGGTTGGCAAGATCTCCGCTAAGGTGAAGCGAGGAGGCAGGAGCGGGAAGCTGCGCACGCAGCTCCAGCGTGGGAGCTCCGATCCACTCCTCGGCAGGCCAGTCGGTGGAGATACTGGACTGGAGTCGGTGGAGATCAACCAAAAGCGAGAAGGACTGCCGGCAATCGAGGTGGCTGAGCAGCAGCTTGGCAAGATCATCGACTTTGTGTCCACGAAGTCCAACATAAGGACCTGAAACGACCCTGTGGCGACTTCATAAATCGATGGACGGACGATGCCAAGCAGGATAACGTGAGACTTGTGAAAACAGGAGCAGCGGCGAAACCGGCGAAAGTAAAGGTTCCGAAGTCTACCCAAACGGAGGCCTTCGCTTTCGCTGTTAGTCCAAAAGGTGTGGTGGATGCGACTGCTCGTGATAAGCACTCGCGGAAGCGGGTGAGCAGCCGTCAGGTGAGGAACTGCCTGGCGGTGCCCGCAAGGCTACGTGGCTACTAACCCCGAAGGCCGGCAGTAATGCCGGTAAGTCGAACCCCAGCCAAGTGTCCCGGTGAGTTGAAAAGGGTGGGCTTGAAAAGGCTGGCCTAGTGGCCTCTCCCGGAAGGATGTGAACAAGGGGTTGCGACGCTTGTCAAGCCTTCAACAACCACGGAGTAGGGCGAACCAAGGGGAGGACCCCTCTTAGATGATGGTCGAACGGAAGTAGAAGAAGAAAAAGCCGCAAGTCGAGGAGATCAGGGACGCCAACCAAGAAGACGTAGATAAACAAGCTACACACTTAGAATAAATTACAGTATTCGGTGAAAAAAATCACCGAAACTGGTCTGTAAACAAGCAAACTACAGTATTACGGCGAAATCGATGAAATTGCAGGAGAAAATCGGTGAAATCTAAGAAATCACCGAAGAACCGGTGAAATCAGACAAATTTACAGGAGACCTGTGAATATTTTACCAAACAGATCGGTGATGGGACTATTTCGCCGTACTACTGTAAAAAGCGTTTGACAGCCACGCCGGCAGCTTCGAGCATCAGTTCTATTAGAATTTGCGCATCATCTCCAAGCAAGACTCTCTTGTACAGTGGCAGCAAGTGTGGTTCCTGATCAGAAGGTCATGTATTCAATCCCATCATCGACGTTTTTTATGAAAATATTGTTTTTTTGTGCTCGCGTAAAATCGCCGTAAATTTGTAAAATTTACCGTACGTTCAGTGATATTGAGAATTCATTTGTAAACAAACATACCGAACGTTCTGCGATTTTTACGGTAAATTTGTAAAAAGTACCAAACGTTTCGGTAATTTTGACAGATGCATTTTCCTGAGATTCGCAGTACACGCTAGTTTGAGAATACCCATTAATGGGTACTTTAGTACCCATTTCGAACTAAAGTGGCTTAACCCATTTAATGGGTATTCACCATTTACCCATTAATGGGTTTGTGGGCTGAACTTTAAAAAATGGGTATTTTAACCCCATTGTTAATTCTAGAAAAAATGGGTAAAAAAGCACCATTTTTCTGGTTTTTCAGCTAAACCTGATTTTAATATTGAACAAAGTTTCTGATAGTCCTAATAACTTTTATTTTCCGGTTTATTTCTTATGGTTTCCATGATGTCTCTTAATTCATCCAAAATGGCCCCTATCGACGGCTCGCAGAATCCTGAAATGGGAAAGATAACTGTTCGTATGAATAGTAGAAAATAATAATCTGATCGGGAACTTACACTCCAGCATACAAAAAGTCCTTGTGGGCCACGTCAACGCCGATTCCAGTTGCCTGGTCAGCTGTGGACTGGTTTATGCCGGGAATTTCGTCGGAACACTCTTCACTGCTGTGCACCGCAAAGACAAGTCTAAAAATGGCGACGCCAGGCTTCAAACTTACGCATGGGTGTTATTTACCCATTTACAAGTTCGATGGTCATACTTCATAATGTGGAAAATTCACCCATTGTTTGGAACGGAATAAATACCCATTATTTGACAGCTCAGTACTGATGCAAAACATGGGTATTTTGAATCCATTTAATGGGTATTCCCGAACTAGCGTGTACGTTCGGTGGTTTGAAAAATCACCGAACTTTTTACCGTACGTTCAGCTGTTGAGATTACGGTAAAATTTTACCGTAATCCGTCATATTTTCTGAGTGTGTAAGTACTCGGACGTCTTGAGGACGATGCGAAGCGACGCCAAGCTCGCGGATCTGAGAGCCGACGTGCGCAGTATTAGACGTACTCGTAGCGCGACAAGGAACGCAAGAGCGCCGCTTACAAACGTCTAGCGGAAGAAATCCTTGGCGAAGGGGTCCAGGTGAAGGCTCTTACAGCAGAGGCGATTCTGAAGATGGAGAACCTAGACGAAGTCACTGAAGCGGAAGAGCTCGTCACGGCACTGCGGCAACAGTGCGAGGCACAGGTGGCCAACGCAGCCATTTGGCTACGGAAGGGCCCGGCAGCGATACAGGTAGCCTTGGTACAGCCACCGTTGGCGGACGCTAACAACTCCGTTAAAGTAGGGAAGCTCAAGATGGGCTGGCCAGTATGATAACTGACCTTGCACGAGCCACCGGAGGCTTGCTCCAAGTGTCTGGAACCAGGACACAAGTCATGGGACTGCAATGGCCTTGACAGGAGCAAGTTGTGTAGGAGATGTGACGGTAAAGGACACAAGGCACAAAGCTGTGTTTGATTTGTTCCGGGAAATCCGCGAACAACAAGCAACCAACGGGAGGTCCAAGGTGCCCGGCCTTCAGAAGATCCGCAGCTGACAAATTACAGTGCAAGTAATGCAGCTGAACCTGAACCACTGTGACGCAGCCCAGCAACTGCTTTGACAGGCAGTTTCTGAGTGGGGACGGATATCGCCATCATAACGGATCCATACTGAGTACCCGTCGGTAACTCAGGAGTTGGTGTCTACTACTTACGAGTGCTTCGAACGGAGCGGAGTCGATTATTGACGTTACTTTTTGTAGTCCTGGCTTAACAAGTAATTTGAACTGGAGGGTTGACGATGGCTACACTTACAGCGAGCACCTGGCGATTTGCTACAGTATCGACTACAACAACAGCAGGCAGCGGGTAGAGGAAGAGGCGACTAGGCCAAGCTCTCGTAGGTGGAAGACATCATACTTCAACGACAAGTTATTTAAGGTCCGCCGTGAGCGAATCCTACTAGGTTTAAGCAGGGATGAGCTGGTAGTGGCGTTCTCGCGTGCGTGCGATGTGACTTTTTGTTGTTATAGAATAGCACAACGTCAACATCATAGAAGATTAACGTTTAGGACGTGTTCCATTGAACATCTTCAAGTGTGCTCCGCCAAATGTTGTCCCCTCTCTTCATGGACCAGTCTAAACCGATATCCCGCACAGTAACGAAACGATTCGGCTGGAATCCGGCAAGGCGAGTACAGTCGCACCGACGACCGCATCCGAAAGCGAACGTTTGCCAGCTCACTTAAATCTCCTGCCTGCCTCCACACACAATCACGACCACCACACTCAGCAGAGTCCATGGCAATATTGAATGAATCCGAGATAGCGCACCGAGTCTCGCTTGCTGTTGCTGGAATCCCGCTGGGCTTTCGGCTGTGTAATCTGTCTCGAGCAGGCAGTCGTTGTTTCACAAGTAGCTTCGAACGGACGTAATTTCACATATAGTCGCGAAGTGCGCGCGCGCGTTAGAGAATAATCAGCTTTTCGAGAGGCGAACAATCAAGAGACGTGGCCTATTGATTCTTCATGACATGAACTGTTAGAGAGTGCAGTGTTCCAAATTGTTTCGGTGCTGGAAGTGATGCCCCCGGTTGTCGAGTGACACAGACACGTCAATTACAGTTGTACGAGCACGCTGCTAAACGCAGCAAATTCTGCCTGTAAGTGGAACGAAATTCTGTGCCTTAGAGATGTTGGAAAGTGGGCCTTCAACGAACGAACGAGCAGGTTGAACTCAATCAACCTCCATCAAGCGATGTCTTTGAGGGGAATTTTCTCAATCAGTGTGAAACTGCAGCAAGCTATGCGGCTGGCGCTTAGAAGGGAAGCACGTGGAGCTTTCGATCGGAATCATGTGACAAATAGAATCTAGTTGCGCAAAACATGGGTTCTACAACGCAGTGCTCCCAATTACCCAATCAAGTGTCGTTGTAGAATGCGCGGTGTATGTGCTAATTTGTGCCGGGAAGTTGCTCCTCTAGGTTATTGCAGCCCATAGGAGCACACGGTTTGTGATGATTAGAACTGATTCTACTGTGGGTAACACTGGAACAGTGGTCTTCAACCTTGTTTGTGCAGTTCACTCCGGTTGTCCACAGAACTGTAGAGAGGATGTGTGTAATCAATACAGTCAACTAGCTTCAGATTAAGTCTAGAATTCGAAGTCTTTCGGTAACTGCTAATTTTTGACAGAAAGAGTCTTATGAATGGTACAAAAGTTCATCAGGAGTTTTAAGGACATCCTGTAAGATTAACCAATAACTCTAAGGATTACACCCTAGCTCTTCAAGTCGTATAGATCTTCTAGAATCCTTATAGATCATTCAGTGCTCTCTAAGGATGTTGAAAGAGTATCCGGAACTTCAATCTATTTCGTGAAACTACCGGACCTATAGAGTCCGATCCCCGCTTGGGAACCACTGCTCTAGAACAGGAAAGCTAGGCAAGGAAGGTCGCTTCGTTCGTTCTAACTCGGTACAACAGTACTGATGCTGTATGGTGCTACTGGCGCGTGATTGTGACGACCGTAGCGAACAATCAAACTCGCGCTCCTCTAACTATAGGCTCTAAATAGCCTCTAATTGTAACGTGCCATTTTTATTTTACGTCGTTACGTTACGTTCGCTCAGCGGGACGAGTTTATTGAGTGACCAACGAGACCACAATCAATAATGGTGCATGGAAACAGAGAATGCCGGATCCTCCGTGATAGCTGGGCATTGCGCATGGTGCTCGACGCTCGTGGTGCAACGTCAAACGTCATATGCCTGACCGGGGGGAAGTTTGCGAATTTGTAAAAGTGATAAGATAAAATTTGCACCTTGGCTTGAGTAGTAATTCTTGCTGGGATGTTTGGTGTTATGACATTTGGGATCGAAGCTTATCAGCGGCGAGGGATTCTCGAATGGTTTATGGGGAAATTCGAACATTGTAATGGGAGCTGCTTGTGAAAACATTTGTTTGTTTTATACAAAGCTCCATTATTATTGAAATAACAAATAATAATTATTACTATTATATTGCATGAAGATTAAGCCTTCATCCATTCTTAAGTCTCAAACTTGAGGGTAAATATGGGCGGGATTATGAAGATATTATTGATTAGTTTTTCACCAATATGTCGTATTATTCGATTAACACAGTGTATTCTGTGTATCCTCGCATTTGGCGATTTCCAATAGGAGGCAATCAGTGAAGTACTAGATTGAAAGTAGTGAGCTGAATTTTTGTATGGTGAGATGTTCAATTCGGCATTTCTGCAATGAAATGGTGCAAACAGTGTGGGTTATATGATTTCTTGGCTAATTTGATGCTGTTTGAGCAAAAGTTTGGACAACTTTGTTGTTGTATTATTTATTTCATGCAACTTCAACAACACAGTTACCCAAACTTTTGCTCAAACAGCATCAAATTAGTCAAGAAATCATAATACCCACGCTGTTTGCACCATTTCATTGCAGAAATGGAGAATTGAACATCTCACCATACAAAAATCTCACCATACAAAAATCCAGCTCACTACTTTCAATCTAGTACTTCACTGATTGCCTCCTATTGATACCGATCTTGTTTTGTTGCTGTTGTTCATTTTTGTGATATGACTGTGAAGGGTTCAATCTTGCTTAGTTTTGGTAGTGGTTACGGTTAGGATAGCTCAGATCTATCCTCAGCATAGAGGAACAGCAACGATCATTCATTGCAGACTTATGCAAAATGGTGGTACAGCCCGAGAGGCTTCAGTCCAATATCCTTACTTTTGTAAGGGAAATTTCTATTTAGTAAACCTTATGAAACCCGGTGTTTGCTACTTTCAGTAAAAATTAAAAGGGTAAACTCGCGTGTCATGCCTCGAGCTTGTGTGCTTGTTAACAACGCAATCGTTGCTACACTCATCTCTGAACTAACCACTAGAGACGTTTGTACTTGCTGTAAAGTTTGTTCCGAAATTGGGTCGTGCGTCGTACGAAGAAGCAAAGAATGTCAGACCTATCAGTTTGATCTCTTTTCTTCTGAAATGCTTAGAACGCATTGTCGATCATCACATCCGTGATGTTCATCTGGCCAACGTGTCTTTTCATGTGAACCAACATGCTTACCAATCTGGAAAAGCCGCTGTGACACTTTTACACAAGGTTGTTTACGATATTGAGAAAGCATTCACTCAAAAGCAATCTTGTTTGGGTGTGTTCTTAGATTTCGAGGGTGCCTTTGACAACGTGCTTCTCGATGCCATATTGGAAGCCGCACGGAGTGATGGTATATTTCCAATGATTTTCATATGGATTTATCAGATGCTCAAAAACCGACATTTCTTCTCGACTTTGCGTCAAGCAGCGATTAGGTAATTGAGCGTTTGGAAGCCCCCATGGGAGAGTCTTGCCATCTCTTTTATGGAGATGGGCAACTGCTTGATAGCCCCGCCCAGTGTTAATTCCGAGAAGGGGCGATTTAACAAATCGCTTCCATACAAATTAACTGTTTTTTGAATAATTTCCCGATCATAAACGCTCATTAAATTTGGATTTCTGATATATAGAGTATATTCTGACTATGGAAGTTTCTCAACACCACTAAACAAGCCAATTACTGGCGAAATGCCCAGTAGAAACATAAATAGGTGATTTTTTTTTGGATAAAACATCTGACGAAATCAATGAAGGCAATCTAGGATTTCACAGAATTCACTGCTCAAAAAAAAATACCTACTTAGTGAAATATAAAAAATGGGAGATTTATACGAATCCATGGAAGAATCTTTAGAGGCGACTGAGTGAAAAACTTTGAAAAAATTTCAGCTGAAATTCCTGAGAAGTTTCTCGTGAAATCAAGAGCATCATATGTAATCATTGATGAAATTCCTTGATAAATTGTTCGTAGGCTTCCTTTTGTGTGAAATCCGTGCACACATTTGGAAGTGGAATCTGTGATTATGCCTCGGTGAACTCCAAGAAAAAAATTAGGAAGAACCATTGCTATTATTTCTGTAGAATATCCTGGTTCAAATACATCACGACGCTTCTGAAAATTGTGTCTTCACTCTAAAGCTTATTGCGTCTATATTTGTAAACGTTCATTTGTCACAAAAATAAAACATGAAATATCTGCCATGGATTGCGTTTTGTACCCTCCTTGATTCAAGAAAAAATGTATCAAGAGGATTTCCTCTGGTCATGAAAAATGAACGACGAAGGCTATCAAGGATTTCGTCAGAAATGTACCTAAGGTCTGAGGCAAAATTATCATTAATCTCGCACAAGCAAGCATCGTACCGGCAATTGCACTTTCATTTTACGAAATACTTTTTCAAGATCGATTTATGAGTTTGTCTAAACAACTGAGAGGTAAATTTTTGCTCAAGTGTTATGGAAGAATCTTCCAAGAACATTGAATACAATTTATCATAGAGATCTCCAAATAATCAGCCCTGAACTTATAAACAGATTACACATTAAATCCATACTAAAAAATCTGTCAAGGATCAACGGAGGGCTACGCAAATTAATTCTATTAATTCTAATTCTTATCCTTAATTCTAGGTTTATCCGCTAGTGTGTCTTAGAAATTGCAATCTTCTCTATCTCGAGAATCAGACTACATAGAAGAACTTCGTCTTCGGCAAAGTTGATCAGGACATCAAGAACTTTCCGATATAAGAGGAGTTACATGTTCTTGTGAAGGTTTTACGAGGTTTCTGGAGGAGTTTCAGGGGGAAGTTTCACGAGTATCCAGAGGGGTTTCAATGCGTTTCAGGGTTGCAGGTGATATTAGAGATATATTCCTTGGAATGCCTTTGAAACTCCATGAAATCCTCTAAATTCTGCTAAAGCACCCTGGAACGTCCATAAAACCGCATATGAAACGCCCTTGAAACCAAACGAAACATCCCTGGGATCCCTGAAAACCCACTAAAACTCTCTGGAGCTCCACTGAAGCTTTTTGTAAATCTCTGGAACGCTTCTGAAACCCACTGAAATACCCTGGAATGTCCCTGAAGCCCCACAGAACGTCGCTGAAAACCCCTGGAACGCTTCTGAAACATCCTGGAACACCCCTGAAACTCCTTGAAAACCCCTGTAACGCTCCTGAAACGCCATGAAACCCATTGACCCCGAAACGTCCCAGAAACCCTATGGCACGCCCATGAAATCCTATGAAAAACCCCTCCTGGAACGCCTCTTAAACCCCCTTATATTCGCTAAGCATTCATACTCCCCCAAAACACTCGCAAAAATACGCGACACGAGACGGAACACCAGACTTATTATTCTTACTACTTAAAAAGGAACTTAAACATTCGCCTTTTTGGACGACCGGTTTCGGGCTCGCAATTACTTATCTACGGGACAATGTCCGCCCCGGAAAATTTCCGGGATGCTCCTGAAACCCAGGGTGGCCACCGAACCGGGAAAAACGGGAAAAAGACGGGAATTTGAGATGATTACCGGAAAAATTGTTGTTAGGAGTAATTTAATGTGCCTATTTGAATGTTTACACCTCATCTGCAAAACCAAAGCCAAACCCAAAGACTCCTGGGATAATTTTAAGAAATCCCGCGGAATGCGCCTGTACAATCACTAGAATTTCCTTAAAACAGAACTTGGGATTCTTCAAGAGGAATTCTAGAAGAAACTCTAGGCTTTTGTACGGCTTGATTACCTCTTGGAATTCGATGAAATTTTTTCGAGGAAAGAGTTTCTTACATCTGAGATTTTTTTCAAAAGTTTCTTTTTGAATTCTTTCCAAAATTCCATCAGGAATCTTAATATATTAGAAAATCATAATCAAGAAACTGGGTTTTAACCAAGACAACCTCTTGAAATTTATTCAAGAGTTCCTTTTAAAATTCATCAAAATTTTCCTTTCGCAATTGTAATAGGAGTTACTCCAATCTTCCAAAATTTCCTATGGGAATTCTTCCCAGATTATTTTTTTGAAATCCCTTCAGAAAATCTTTCCCTTTCTTCCTGGAGCTCCCTCTGGAGCTTCCCTAGAATTTTCTTCTGGAATTGTTCCTAAAGCTTTTTTAGTAATCAATCAGGAGTTCTTTCCGGGATTCTTTACAGAGTTTTTTTTTCTGGTATTTTTCCAGGAAATCATTCTGTGACTCATCCAACTCCACGAGTTCTTTGTAGGATTCATGCAAGAGATCTTTTTGATACTTGTGCGTAGCAGGAGTTCCTTCTGAAATTTAGATTTTGAAAACTTTCAAGAGATTTTGCTGAATTTTATCTTTATTTTATATTTGCTTTTGGAATTTCTCCAGTGCGTTTCCTTCAAGAGTTTTTTTTGGGACCCATCCAGAAGTTTGTTCTAGGAAACCTCCAGGAGTTGCTTACGAAAGTTCTCCAGGAACGGGGATGAACCAGCCTCGGGCTGAATTTCCCCATAATAAAAAAAGTCAATAATAATAATAATAAGTTCTCCAGGAGTTGCTTTGAGCATCCTCCAGAAGTGCCCTCTGCAAATCATCCAGGAGTTCCTTCTGGGATTTCTTACAAAAACTTTACGGTAGTTATTTCTGGAAATACTCAAGAAACCTGAAAATGAAACTACTGCAGGAGTTTTTTTTTCGAGAAATCTTTCAAGAGTTCACTGGGAAAGCTTCTAGACATATGGGAGCTTCTTTTGGGAATCCTTTAGGAGTTCCAGGAGAAATCCCTAGATCGAATTCATGATCCCAGACCAACATATTTTTCCCTACTTACCAACAGACTAAAATCCTAAATTCCATACAGGAAGCTCTTCCAGAATAAATCCATTAACCCTCGAGCGATTGCGCAGTTGTGTTTTGTACAACACGTTGAAAAAATCTCGCTTTTTGTGTTCAGTATTAGCGTGGTGCTGGCAGTGGTGGCCAAACCGCGCGAGTTACGGAAGGTTAAGGTGAAACATGAAGAAATCCCATTACACTTTTGCATAAAAACTTTAGAGTTTAGAGGCACAAATCTGACGAACGAAGCATCGAATCACACTTGTTTATCCTGGTTTTGCTCACTTGCAAAAAGGGGCAGCTTTTCCAAAGATGCATTTCGTCAACAATAATGTTTAACCATTTAAATATCTAGTACATAGTATACACAGGATTGCAAGTACATTTTTTCATGGTACTTATTATCCATATGAAACGAAAATTGGGCGTTACCTTCTAAAAAAAATGTACACTTTAATAACCCGGAAAAGTTTAGTAATGGTACCGGGAAAACCTGGAAAAAGACGTTATACCCCGGACAGACATGTGATACGAGTGTGATTCCTGTACAATGGTACGCAGTGTCAAGAAAATTTTGGCAAGACTGACTTGAACTGAGAGAATTTTCAGTATGGCACTCATTTCAAGCGCAATTGTACAGTGATTCTTGTATCACATGTGTGTCATAAGTATTACGTAATAAATGGATGCTGCCTTAAACGCTCCCGAAACCTGCTAAACCCCTCACGAATACCCCTGAGATCCTCTGAAACTCCCTGGAATGCGCTGGAATACCTTGGAACCTTCCTGGAACCCCATGTAACGCCCCTGAGACTCCCTAGAACACCCCTGAAACTTCCCTGGAACGCCTTTGGCTTGCTCCTAAAACCCCTGAAACTTACTGGAACACCCTAAAACATCCCTGAAACCTAAGTGTAGAATTAGCAGTAATCAAAATATACAGAAATATAAATTAATAAATTAATAAAATCCCTGGAACCTCATGGAACGCCCGCACATCCCCCCGAAATCCCCTGAAACTCAGTAACCCCTTGCTGGAAAGCCCCCGAATTCCCATGGAACACCCCTAGAACGCCCCTAAAACCTCGTGAAATCTGAAAGGAACGCACATGAAACTCCATGGAACGCCCCTGGAACACCTTGAACACTTTTACATCGCCCCTGGAACCCTTCTAAAACCCCTAAAAACCAGTGGAATGATCATAAAATCCAATGGAACGCCCCTAAAACATCTTGAAGACTCCTGGAGTGTTCATGGACCCACCTGGAATACCTCTGTAACGCCCCTGAGACTCTTCGAAACCTCCTGAAACACTCCTAGAATCTTGAAACCGCATGGAACGCTAATGAAACTCATTAAACCTCCTAAAATCCCGTGGGGCGCCCTTGAATTTCCATGGAAATTGCCGGTTATGCCCTACGCAGCGAAATATCTCAAAAGTAATGAAATATATTTAGTTAAAAGGGATAAATCTTATCTGATCATGAACATGTGATTCTGTGCATATTTTTTTTTTGTTCAGATGGGAGAATTCTGTACGAAGAGTTATAGCATAGTACTTCTAAAAAAATGTCCTTTCATTGCTCCCAATTTTGACAGTATTCTCTCTGTTCTTCTCCATTCCTCATTTCACAGATCCCTACTGACGGCCCAACAACGTGAGTGAACGTGTGCAATTGCGTCGTAGTTTTGTGTTCGTTATCACCGGTTCTCCCAATCGGAGTGTGTGTGTTTGTGTGTTATCAGATTATCCAGTGAGGGGGAGCTTCAGTCAGCCTCCCATTCCGTAAAGTCACAGCAAAACAGCGCAAAACTGGCGTCCACGGCGTTACCAATGCAAGAACAGCAACAGCAAGACCAACCACAGTCATCAGCCACAAACGGCAGTCGAATGTCTCGAAAAAGGCCACGCGATGCGTCAGTCCCGCTGGCAGCGGGACGAACCGATGAATCTGTTTCGATTGAAATTCCGTCGTCGGATGACCAACAACCGGCAAATGGACACAACAACAATAATGGTACCAGCACTACCAACACCACTACCGGAAACGGTGCGACACAGAAACGTTTCAGCAGCATCCGCATCGACGACGATGGAATGGAAACGGGCAGCAGTGATAACTGCTGGCCACCCAATCAGGATAGCATCCGGAATGGGCACGTGAACTTTGGTAAGTTCGGTGGGTTGTGACAGGGTTTTTCTATTTCGGTGTCTTGAGGACTCGTCCTAATTTGAGTAACGTGTTTCCACTGTTTCCTCCACCTACCAGATACTCCGTCATCTTCGTCAGCTTCGGCGTCGAAACCATTGACAGGGCCAGCCGTATCACTATCCAACTATTCCAAACAGTTGGGAAGTGGGGTCGAGCATAGTCCTCCAGTTGTAAGTAGTCATTACATATTTCTCCTATTATTCACCAGAAACGTACAATGTGTTGAAAATTTCCATTAAGAGAATGGATGTAGGTGATGCCTGCGCTGAGCGAAAAATTATTTCCTTCTTGAGCAGTAAAGCTTAAATTTAAAACCACATTTCTTTTGATAACAAACTAATGCTAAAAACTATTCACTAGCGTTATTGTTTTGAGATATTATGCGATAAAATTACACAAACAACTCAAACATCTTGATAATCGAATAAACGGAGATTGCTGAGAACTTTTGTTATACCTGTATAGATAGGAAATTCAATTTTTGGTGAATTTGAATGATAGGTGGTTTTCCTAGATGTTTAGTTACCGTGATATCACCTAAAGTGATGCCACATACACAGATTTATCTAGAATTACACAGATTTTTTCCATCTTTTTCTTACAGATATCTGTGATCACAGATCACAGATTTTTGCGACAATAAAGATTTTTTAAGATTTCTAGGCTTTAAACAAATCTTGGAATCGATATCGAATAATAATCTTCATTTTCATATTTATACCTGTTTGATTCAGGCCCATCTTACATTTTACCAAATGAAAATATCTCCTACAAAACTGCGAAGGGAAAGGGCAATCGTCGACATATTTTATACTGGCAAACTTCAGCTGAATATTTGATATTTTTTTAAGGCAATTCTCAAGAAACTCCTGGAGGAATTCCCAAGAGTTTCCCGAGAAACCCCTGGAAGAACTCCTGGAGAAATTCTCGAGCAACTTCTGGAGAAATTTCAGAGAAATTCCTAGGGAGCTTCTACGGAATTTTCCGGAGAATGAATGAATTTCCTGGGAACTCCTGGGGGAATCTAATTTCCTAAAACCAGACATGGGCAAAACACCAAACCGTGCCGCACCGGTGGCGTGTTTGCCCGTAAACACACCACTGTGTGTGTTCATATCACCACCTTCGTTCAGCTTCTACTGATGAACACGCAGTGCGACTGGCGAAACACTCGTGTCGGTGTTATAACTCGAGCCTCAGTTTCGGCTCCGTGTTTCAGTTTTGGTTGGGCACGGAGGCCGAGTGTTTCCGATTGTATGAAACACCAAAGCAGTGAGCTCGGCCACAATGTGTGGTAGCTTGGCTGCATCAGAGCCTCTGAGTCAGAAGGGACGAGAAAGACACAAAAGGAGCCGCCAAGTACTTCACTCTCGTTGTCGACCAACAGCAACGGCACCGAGCGCTTGAACTCGCACGAGTGTTTTGCATAATCGGAAACACTCGGGCTCCGTGTTACCCGAAGCGTCAAACACCGTGCCCAGTGCCTGAGCACCGCCACCGACACCGGTGTTGAGCCAGACACGGTGCGTGTTCGTTCTGAAACACGTAGAGCTAGGTGGTGGCTTGGCACCCACAGTGGTGTGTTTGAGCATCGACTCCTCGTGCAGTGCAGTGTTTGGACATGTCTGCCTGAAACTACTGTAGAAATTTCAGAAGAACTCCTGGAGAAATTCCCGCAGAACTTTTGGGTGTATCCTTAAGGAACTCTTAGAAGTATTTCCGAGAAATTCAAGGAGGAATTGCTTAGGAACTTCTGGTTGATTTTCCGAAGACATTTCTTTTATTTCCTGGAGAAATTTGCCAGGTTCTTCTTTCAGTATTCCTGGGGAACTCCTAAAGGAATTGCTTAGCAAATACTTGAGAAATTCCTGTGCAACTTTTAAAGGAATTCCTGAAGAACTCCTGAAGAAATTCTTGAGGCATTCCTACAGGATTTCTCGAGGAACTGCTACAATATTTCCCAAGAAACTCTTGGAGGAGTTCCCGAAGAACTTTTTGACGAAATCCTGGGAAATACCTGTGGGGATTTTCGAGGAACTCCTTACGGAATTTTCGTGGAACTCCTACAATATTTCCTAAGACACTGCTGGGGAAATCACCGAGAACCTCCTGCAGGAATTCTTGGAGAACTCCTGGAGGAATTTCCGGGAAACTTCTGCAGGAATTCTCTGGGAACTCTGAAGACATTTTCGTGGCTTAGTAAAAATATTCTAAGGGGACTTCCTAGAGAAATTTCTGTAAACATTCTGCAAAAAATCTCAGGCAAATCCTGGAAGGATGCATGCACAATTGCTGGGAGACTTCTTGTAGAAATACTGGATGATTTCCCGATGAATTCCTGAAGTTGATTCCGAAAACGAATTCGTGCGAATTTCTTCAGGAGTTCTCCTGAAATTCCTGGAAGTACTCCTGGTTAAGCCGTGGAAGGATTCCCAGATAATTCCTAGAGAAAATTCGCGGAGAACTCCTGAAGTAATTCATGGTCTTGCAATGGTTGGGGAATTCTTGGAGGAATTCTCGGAGAACTTGGAGAATAATTTCTAAATTGGAATTTAGAGAAACTCCCTGAGAACTTCAGGGAAAATACTTTGAGATCTCCTGGAGCAATTCCCAGGGTACTTCTGGAGAGTTTCTAGAGTTGTGGAGCCTCGTAGCCGTGCGGTTAGGGTCACCAAGCTTATAGTCGCACCATGCTATGGGGTGAGGGTTCCATTCCCGCTTCGGGCGTTGAAACTTTTCGTGAGAATAGTTTCTTCCCCGTTTCCACTGGTGCATGCTCCGTTTGTCCGTTGTCTAATGTTAAGTTTAATACAGTCTGTACAGCCGAAAGCTGAAGACGTTGTCCGTGTCTTTTTAAATAATTATTAAATTCAGATTATAGTTATAAAGACTAAATATCCACAAAAATACGCGTTTTTTAATCAGTTTCTCCGCAATATAATTGATTTTAGCCAACATAAAGCGCAGTGAAAACGTAGCATAAGGCTGCCATCATAAGTACACAGAAAGAAATTCTGAAAACTACACTTCACGTAAATATTAGAACGCTTAAATTTCCATTTTATTTGATTCGATTTTACATGAAAGAATCTCTTGCATGCAAAATTGTAAGCAAGCTCTATACTGCAGGCAACCTGTAATTTTACAATCCGATGGAGAATTGTGTTGAAAGTGATGGAGGTCAATTTGTTACAGCGAACTCGATGTAACAATTTTGAACTGTGTATAAGATCACTTTAAAGAACTTTGCAGCTTTAATTTCGAATAGTTGCATTAAGACCATCTCAACATCCTCAAAGAGATTTATTTGACCCAAAACATCATTTTTCGAAGTTATGTAATTCATTTCTGAATTTAATAACAACTTTATTACAGTTTTCCTCTATTTTGAGGCGAAACTGGATCCATTTCCCCACTTTTTGGTTTTTGATTTTTTATTAAATAACGAAGCTGTATTTTCAAAATCGGTTTTCGTGCACATGTAGAGTATTGATCAGGGTTTCTTCTGAATTTTTAACGCGAGAGAAAATGTTTTTCGTTTTGCAGAAACCATTTTTGAACAAAATTTCACTAAAAAATGGTTTCTGCAAAAACGAAAAACATTTTCTACAGCGTAAAAAAATCAGAAGATACCCTAAGCCATACTCTACATGTGCACGAAAACCGATTTTAAAAATATTGCTTCGTTATTTGATAAAAAAATCAAAAACCAAAAAAATGAGGAAATGCTTCCAGTTTCGCCTTAATAAGCATTTCCACATCACAGATTTCATGCAAGATTTTTTAAATTAACTACAGATAACTAAGATTTTTTGGGCCAAATTCACAGATGAAAACCTAAAAAAATGTGGCAACACTCCTATCACTTTTTTTCGGTTCCTAATTCCGTTCACCCCAAAAAGTTATTGGAATTAGTTGATGTCACGGTACAATTTTACAAATTTGACTCGTGTCGCCTTGAACTCCGAAACATTCTGATCCGAAGGGAAAGTACCACATCGTGTTTAGCACCACACCTGCTATAAGCTCTGCCATCGATTCGTAAATCGTGTGTCGAAATCAAATTTCCTTCCATCACTCCAAAGCACGTGAATCATCCATCAAAATACCATTAATATTTACCAAAAAGGCCCTGTACATTTGTTTGACGCCACGGCGCGGATAATCTTATCGCTCGGGTTCGAAAAATAGAAACTCATGAATTATTAACAGCGTAAATATGATTTGTGTTCTCCCGTCTTGCTGGGCTGCGTCCCGCTCTGGCTCTACGTTCCGGTTACGTCACATTCAAGGCCGGGGTGGCGTGATGTGCGGTGGACGGAAGTTCCAAATTGGAAAGAATTTCTTGAGTCATGGAGAAAAAAACAATATTTCTGTTTTAGAGGGGAAGGCAGCCAAGGTCAAAAGTGTTGGCGTGTTATCACACACCAGGCTCGGGCGCCGCCGGTAAACAACTGTGAAAGATTTGATAAGCAAACACTACTCTGATGATGTTGCTTCATCAGTTTGGTCGGTTCCAGTCCAGGAAAACACCACCGACACGTCGTGTCTGTTCGCCAATGGTCCTACAGTACGACGACACGTGGCTCAGATCATACGAGACAAGTGGCCAGACATACTCAAATTAATTCTAATCATCGTTGAGTGACAGTCTATTAGTGGAGGAGCTCTGGCGAATGTCCGGATTCCCGTCACGTGCGTGACAACGTGCTAGGATATAAGTCATTTCGTGTTTTAGAGATTCCAACTTTCCTTATAAACGCACGGGTATTCAGCATGACCATGCTGAGGGTGACGGGTTCGATTCCCGGTCGGTCCAGGATCTTTTCGTAAAGGAAATTTCCTTGACTTCCTTGGGCATAGAGTATCTTCGTGCCTGCC
This sequence comes from Aedes albopictus, assembly GCF_035046485.1. Lineage (NCBI taxonomy): Eukaryota > Metazoa > Arthropoda > Insecta > Diptera > Culicidae > Aedes > Aedes albopictus. The sequence continues at coordinate 109,464,642 of NC_085138.1, read as the reverse complement.
ACACGATATATACGCATGCAAAATGGTCATTGGCAGAGGAAGCTCTCAGTTAATAACTGTGGAAGTGCTCATTAAACACTAAGGCTGAGAAGCAGGCTTTGTCCCGGTGAGGACATTACGCCAAGAAGAGAGAGGAGGAACTTTCCTTGTAGATCGGGTAATACCTTTTTAATTTTCTCGGTTTTTCAATTGGATCGTTTCGGATGGAATATGAGTTCGCATTGGGAATTTCCTCACGCAGAAGAGTTGTTAAATCACGGCAAATGAATGGGAACGTTAATCGTTAACATAACTCTGGGATTAAGTTAGGAAATTCGCCCAATTTCAGTTTGGTTTTCACTAGATCAATAGATAGAACAACAGGAAAGAAAAACATGACCAAAGTCCACTTATTCGCTCCTATAGGTATACCCCTACCCCATCCGGGTTCAGTGGAAGAAAAAGTGAATGTTTTTAAAATGAAAACGAAAATAATCTACACCGCATCTATTATTACCCTTCCCGGCACGCCGCCGGGTGCAATATTGTTGATGATTTTACACCCGAACGTGAATCGGATGATCGCCCGACACGGTTCGGGCGGACGGTGTGCTTCACCACCACGAACTAATTAGTGGTGCAGTATAAGTATTATCAGACAGAGCTAGCACCCGTCGAACGTCCATCGATCCATCCATCCGAGGCGAGCCTGATGACCAAGCTTCTCCGTAGTCCGCGAGCACGCTCGCGGGTGTTACTCAATATTACTTGATAATTGTGAATAATTTGTGGTAAAGCGATTGGACGGAAATAGCGATGAATAGGGTGTGGTGATGAGTTGTTAGAAAAATCATTTTTGGACCCTGGTTCAACTTGGGGTAATACATACCCCCCAGTGCCGGATTTAGGCTTCGGGAGGCCCGGGGCAAATCGTATAAAGTGGACCCCCAAAAACAAGCTTTTGAATATGTAAACCATGCATTAACTTTTCTTTTCAATATTGTTTGTTATTCGTTTTTTGCTGTTTTTTGCGGTTTAGAAAGAAACTATGTCACTCAACTGTTTTGTTCATTCGAATGATGAATGTTTCTTTTATTTTTCAATTTTTTATGATGAAATATTAAAAACCTTCAATTGCAATCCCTAAAAATATCGACCGATGATTTAAATAAATGAAAAAAAAAATGTTACGAACAAGCATTCTAATATTTATGCTAAAATGTCAAAATTCCGCATACAGGTTTACAGCGTAAATGTAATCTTAATCAGATCGTACATATATTTTAAACTTTCAACCGGATTTAAAAGATTTATGAAAATTTTACAAACTAGCGTTCAGTTCGAATTGCAAAATTCTACGAGTTTACAAAGTCAGGATTGTAGGGGGTAACTGTAGCAATGACACTGTAAAAACATTGTTCTGAGATGTTTTTGAAAACTAGGTTTCCAAAACTTCCCCGAATTTCTCGAATATCTCCAGGAATCGTTATCTGCTCTTTCTCATGACCAGTGCTGAAAATTTCATTTCGTCATATCTAAATTCAACCACTTACAGCTCATTTTAGAAGCTGAACCTGAGAATATGGCATATGAAAAACTTGTGTGGCTAGACCAGTTCTGCAAGAAAGTCACGGAAAAAACGCTATTTTTCGAATATATAATGTAAATGTCACGGACTACCTTTGAAAAATGCCAAATGATATTCACCGTGAATATCATTTGCATTTTTCGAAGGTAGTCCGTGACATTTACCCTAAATATTCGAAAAATAGCGGTGACAGCATCTGTCCTCAACGAAATGATGCAGCTGGGTATTAAGCAGTTGTTTGATAGAGACGCTTTTTTGTTGTGATGTTCAGTCCTAAAACAGTTTTTCCCCTGGCCAAGTTCGCAGGGGTTGACGGTATTAAAGTGAAAGAGTTTCATTTTGATTATTGTAATGTAGTGTTCTTTAGTGAAACATATCACCTTTTTAACACTTTAATGCGCCTCCAACGGTTCATCACGAACCGGCTGCTGCAGATGGAGTATGACTGATCATATGCATCAGACATGCTCGATAAACACGGAGGATCCGCCAGGGCTCAGTAGAGTCTATTCCCAAGCAATAGTTTCAAGTCGGTTGGATTTGAGAAGGTTTTGATGATCGTTACAAATCCTAATAAAAGTTATACAGGATTTGTGACAGGTTTTGGAACCTTTAACAGCCAGCTGACTTCAAAATGTTGTTTGGGCTCTATTTCCCACGTTTCTCGGTTGATTTCGATTAGTAATTTATTAATGTCATAGTCGCTTTGTCGATTTTTTACCATGTTAGTTGGTCATATTTTCTTTAAATAATGCAATTAAAATAAACCGACGAATTAATAGTGGGAAGGAGATTTGCAGCACTTAATTGTGCTGATAGATTCGAAGCTAACGTGCGAACATTTAAACGCATTGTTGACATCAATGTGTTCGACGTGACATTTCGGACAAAAGCTGACTGCTTTTTATTAACTGAACAACGTTACTTTTGTATGACTAGGTTGACATTTCTAGGCCACGCATGAGAAAATGACATGGTTTATCGAGGTAGGACCGATGGGACAGAACGAATTTGAATATTTTTCATAGTATTTGTAGGGGGATGAATACATAATAGTTGACAAGCAATTTTTGTTTTATTACAATCAACTGACCAACTTGGCAAGGCTTGCTTACATAACAACTGACAATAAAGAAACCTGTTTTCCTTGACCTTCTACGCAATGGACATCCGACCAAACACACGTGTTTTCGTTAATCTCCTAGGCACTATTAAGACATGACGTATGTGCATGACGAAACAACTAGCAGGACACAGTTCCAGACGTCTCTTTTTAATAACGACATTCAGCATATTTCCAATAAAACTACACTTCAATAAAGCAAAGACTAAAGCTGCTATGATAGAACAGATCAGAATGACTGAATTGACTATTACCTTGGAGATCCACTTCGAATAACTGACAAATTGATAAGAACCTAACTAAATACATGGACCATACTATAAAAAACCAATTGACAAAAAGAAAAAAAAAGGGGAAACTTTTATTAAAACTATTTTTGTTCAACGCAGGCCAAAACAGTGTCGACTTGGGCCACACACACCTACGTACTTCTGTGTGTTGAAACAAAAATAGAGGCTCCTAGAAGCAAATGTAGGGAAAGGGTGCGGTGTAGAATATAAGCACAGTGTTGCTACTGCCGTAATCACTTTGAAAAAAAAAAAAAAAATGTTCAGTCCTAAAACAGTTTTTCAATTAAATTCAACAAGAACTCCATGGGGTTTTATAGAAACTCGTGTAGAATAAAATTAAAGAAAAATACTTCATTTTACCTGATTATTGAATACTGTTATACCTATCTAGATATGAGTTTGCTGCAACCAAGCATTAAAACCGATCCCTCAAATAAGTCATTCTGGGAAATACACTTCAATTCTACGGTTGAATTGTTTAGCAAATGAAATAATGTTTTTTTTAACTTAATCGAAAGAGCAACATATTTTGGCACCAAAAATACGAAACTAAGGATTTTGATGTGAAGATATCAAAAAATATGAAACTTTGGATTCTCAAGTGAAAACTTAGATATGAAATAAGCTAGATAGGGAGAAGAACTAAATTATAACAACACTAGGACAAATAGTATATGTAATATAAATAGTTGATGAAGAAAACATATAGTGCTTCAGGATTCTTGGGGGGCCCCCCTGATCGGGGGGTCCGGGGCACTTGCCCCCTTTGCCCCCCCTTAAATCCGGGCCTGATACCCCCAAAGCTTTCTTTAGATGCATGCAAATTAAAAGTAATATTGAACCGGTTTAGTCCAAGAATGACTGATATAGTCGAATGGTAAAACATGAAAAATAACGATTTTCCACATTATTCGGAAATAGTGTCTAATTTGAAGCGTACGGGGTAACTGAGCACTGTTTATACGGAATCAACCCATTTACTACCATGCGCCTCCTACACCTTCCATTGCTACCATGAATAGAACAGTTAGATGGAGCCTCCTGGTATTGCGTTGCGTTGTGTGGTAACGGAGTAATTCGTAGATTGCATACTGAAAGTTTTCATGTTAAAACTTTAATACTCCTATTCTAATTGCTTATGGAATGCTATTTGGGAAGGGACAGCTATCCAATCATGACATCTATGGGGCGTCGGTGAGTCGCTAACCTCTTGTAAAGTAGGTGTCATATCATCACATCCTTTCCTATCCTCGTAAGTGAGAAGATGGGCGTGGCCGAGAATGGAAGTTTTCATGTCTTTTTTACTTTAACCTCTGATTGGATTAGCATTCCATAAGCAATTAGAATAGGAGTATTAAAATTTTATCATGACAACTTGACAACATGATAACTTTCAGTATGCAATCTACGAATTACTCTGTTACCACGCAACGCAACGCAACGCATGGGCTGGGGGAGTATTAAATATAAAAGGGAATAAAAAGAGGACATTTTGTGCTTAAATAAAGTTAGGTCTTTAACGAGTAAACTTAGGGTTTGTTCCAATTGGAGAATTTAAATTAATTTTCACTTAAACTTGACAGTTCGATAATTATTTCCTTAGGAGAACTGTCAAGTTTAAGTGTCGAACTGTCAAATTTAAGTGAACATTATTTTTAATTCGCCAATTGGAACAGACTCTTAGTTCGCGAGAACAGATCTTGCATACTGGGCATTTGAGATTGAGATGAGGCCAAGGAGGTTTCCAGGAAGTTCCCAGAGAATCAAGGGGCTTGAGGGCCGTTTCAGGGGATTTGAGGAGCTTTTTAGGGGCGCTTTGACAGGTTTCATTAAAGTTTAAATGGGATTACAGGGATTTCATGGGCGTTTCAAGAGGCTTGAATGGTAATTCAGGTTGCTAAGGAGTCATCAATGGGTAATACAACAAGTTTTAGAACTTCTTCAAGAACGTTTTGAGGGTGTTCCGAGAGGTATTTAGGCATGTTTGATAGCATTTCAGAAGCGCATCAAGGTGTTCTAAGGTGCGTTTCAGAGGTTTTTTGGAGTCTTTTACGGATACGGGCAAATCCAAAGATGGTCGTGAAAATGGCTGCCTTGCAAATACCAAAAGCACGATTCTTGTCATCCAAGCAACACACAGAGGACTTACTCATTCTCAATAAACATTCAGTTTGAGTAGCATTTTTAGCTTCGTGCCTTTTGTGGATAAACAGATACATGCTCTTGAAAATGCGAGTCAAAAATGCAACTGGACGCAATTACATCTCAGCTTGAAGCATTCCTAGTGGTTTCAAACTGATTACGAGGATTTGAAGGACGTTCTGAGGCATTTCAGGAGCGCGTCAATAGCTCAGGAGAGCCTAACCTAGACGGATGTTGACATTTGTGTCAGTTGAATGATCAGAGGTAAATAATAAAAGTAGTGGTTGCCTATCTGAATTTCAGGTTGAAATGTGTTTTCAAATGGATTATGGAGGCTTCAAGGGTGTTTAAATGGATTTTTCCTGAAGGGGTCTTTGAAGTTTAGGGGCTTTGAAAGGTATTTCAAAGGGATTTCGGAGACTTCAGCAGCGTATCAATAGTAGTACTTCCACAGATGTCTGGAATCTCCTGAAACCCCGTAAGGCTTCCTGAAGCCCCCTGAGACCTGAAACGCCTCTGAGATCTCAAGGTAATCCCCTGGAACGCTGCTGATACCTCCAGATACCCTTTGAAATCCCATGGGACCCCGTGAAACGCCCCTCGGATCTCTTGGTACCCCCAAAAACGTCCCTAAAACGCTTCTGACCCCCTGAGGCCCCCAGGAACCTCCAAAGGTCCCATGGAATGAAACACCCTGAGACCCCATGAAGCGCACGCTAGATCCCCTGGAACCCCATGGAATTCCCAGAGATCCCCCGAGACCTCCTAGAACCTCCTAAAACCCCTTGAGATCCCCTGAAATTGCATGAGTTCTCCTGGTATTCCCTTGAAACACCTTGAGACCCCGTGAAACGCCTCTGCAACTACCCTTTACTCTTCCCTAAAAACGCCCCCTTTGGTCACTGTTGTCATAGTTACCTTCAAGATAACATTTTCTTATAAAGCCTGTATCCGGAATAATCGGGACACAGGAATACGGCTGTAGCTCTGTAATGAATCGATAAAATTGGTCAAATAGTTGACTGAAACTCTTCGGTGTATGCTTATTATTTGTGCCAAATTTCATAAAAATCGATGCATTACTTTTAACTGTGGGTGAAAAACAATCAGACGTGGTTTAAAGCATTTTGTACAATCATGACCAATTTTCATTCGCATAGTAAATGGCTATTTTACGCTACAGTTCAAAGTTCTGTGATGATAATTATGTAATTTTGTTAGCAGTTATGATACTTATAGAGACACTTTATTGCAAAATTTCATCAACTTTCATCAATTGGTTTGAAAGCTACTGGTGTTAATAAAGGTGAGAGTTAGCGATTTTTTTTCGTGTTTTTCATGTGCGATGTTTGCCTATTCATAACTTTTGAATTTCTCTGCCAAGTTTCATGAAATTTTCATAGTAGGTAGTTGATTATGCGTATATTATGTCTGCAAAATTTGATGATTATTGGTATCTTCTTCTTCTTCTTGGCGTAACGTCCTCATTGGGACAAAGCCTGCTTCTCAGCTTAGTGTTCTATGAGCACTTCCACAGTTATTAACTGAGAGCTTCCTCTGCCAATGACCATTTTGCATGTGTATATCGTGTGACAGGCACGAAGATACTCTATGCCCAAGGAAGTCAAGGAAATTTCCTTTACGAAAAGATCCTGGACCGACCGGGAATCGAACCCGTCACCCTCAGCATGGTCTTGCTGAATACCCGTGCATTTACCGCCTCGGCTATATGGGCCCTTGATTATTGGTATAGTACTTTTAATAGTACAACCGGAACAATAAAGGGTGCTGACTAATTGTTGTCTGAAGGGCTAACATCACGATCAGTCTATACATGCTTCGATTATAAAATTGTTGATAGTGCACCGTTTTTTTTTTTGAAATTTTGCCTATCCAACGAATGTAGATTAAGAGGTTTGTATTCAAAATTTCAGCCATCTCGATTGCCAAATTCAAAAGTTGCGGCGCTGACGCAAAACTAGGGGCTGTATAAAATTCAATGGCGCACATTCTACTCTTTCATTGCTACAACAAAAAGTACGGCACCGATTCACATGAAATTTTGTAGGTGAAATGAACACATCTTGAGATGTTATTAGGCCATATTTGAGCAATTTTAATGTATCTATTACAGAGTTACAGCTGTATTTCTGTGTCCCGATTATTGCGGATACAGGCTTTATCGGCTCTGAATAGCTTTCCCTTTCTATGCAGGGTATAAAAAATGTACATAAATTAAAAGTGCATAAAAATAACCTGCATAAAAAGATTTTAGTGTATTATCTTGGTAGCAAAACAATAATTAAACATGTTTTATTTATTCTAAGGGATGTTAACAATATTTTTACATTATGCATATTCATCTAATTGCCTACAACATTACTTCGTAACACTTATGATGTAATATTTGTTTTATTTTTTTTTTAATTCTGTTAGATTTTGGTATAGTCGCGAAAAAGTTGACATTTTGCAAGACTCTTGCACGAAGGAGTGTACATTTTTTATGGTTTTGTTCTGTCCGAATGCTTAATTGTGCCAGACAACTTATTTTTTGAGCCGAAAAAATTAGCAATATTTAAAAAAAATATCGCTGCACTTGGTATGAAGAGATTTAATGGAACTTGACAAAGAGATAGTTAAATCTCGTACTGGTGAGCTCGTTTTATATATTTATTTAAATACCTTTCTTTTTCCGCACAGGTTTATTTCTATGCATTTTTAATGGAACTTCTTCTTATTGGCGTAACGTCTCCACTGGAACAAAGCCTACTACCTACACTGGAACAAACCTACTGTCCCCGTTGGTTTGACCTCATCTAATCTGAACACTTTTTAATTTGACCCCCTCTAATCTGAACATCGTTCAAACTAAAAATGATTCAAACGTCATTCTGCTCATGGAACGGGGTGAAACGGAACGCAGAATCAAAACAAAAAAGCAAAAAGGGTTACCATCAGTGTGTTTTTCGATGCCTATAGGGTTACTAGAAGTTCAAATTAAAAAATGAACCCCGTTGGTTTTGCATGAGGTGTCGTTCAAACCAACGGGGGTAGACGAGCACTTCCACAGCACTGAGAGCTTCTTCTGCCAATGACCATTTAGCATGTGTGTATCGTGTGGCAGTCAAGAAGATACTTTATGCTTAAGAAAGTAAAGAAAATTGTCATTACAAAAAATTCCTGAAATAACCTGGAATCAAACCCGCCACCCTCAGCATGGTCTGGCTGAATACCATGCATTTTCTGCTGCGATTATATTTGGTTCCTGACATTATTATACAAACAATACATGTTTCGTTTGAGAAATATTTTCTGTTTTCTGCTACGAATCTGCATACATTTCGTATGAAATTCTTATCGAATGTTATGCTTTTGTTCTAAAGTTCTATACTAAAAAAAATGATGAACAGAAACACAACGTACGACATGATGACGCAATTTTGTGCTCAATCTCTCTTGAAAACGTTCACACCTTTAAATCAAACCAATCCCAAGCGCGAAGAGTTCTATTTCTCAACTCCACTCATAAAAAAATAAATACTATCATATGGATTCACCTTGCAGCGAAAGGGGAATCATTCATCTACAACACACATTGTTGGATAATGCCTCGGCCGGTTGTTTCACAGATAGTTTTGCCCAAGGACGAATCTAAATTTAAACGAACCACGAACAAAAGTGTTCTGCTGCTGCTGTAGTCGTCATGTCGAGCCAACCCAAGACAGAACCAAAAATAAAGAAAGATATGTAGACAGAGAAGCAAGCCAAAAAACCGAGAAAAACTGGATTACGCAAACATCGCATTCTCATTTGCGTATTGTCACTTTCCTATGGGGAAGTTGAACTCGATTAAATGTCGGCTGTTGCACCCCTGAAAACACGTGACTACTGAAACCACCCCGCAAAAAAAACAAGAGAAGAGCGAATTTCTCTAGAACTTTCAACACACACACACTTCCGCATGGCGACACTTTTCCCAGTATTTAATCGCGGCCATGTGACGTTGTTTCCAAAACTCGCCGTGTGTCCGAGTTCGACAACGTCAACCGGATCTAGTCGGTTCAGGCCCTCTTCTTCTACATTCTACTATTACACAAACGGATAGATTGAGCCAGTAAATATGTTAAGTGTGCGAATCGTACTTTGAACTCGCTTACCAAATCGGTGCCAACTGCGCGTAAATGTTGTTGTTTTAGTTAGAAAACGGGTTGCTGCTTACCTAGTAGTGCGCTGGCACCTTAATCCGAGTAAACATGTCTGATGTTACTATTATCTGTGGATAGGGACAAGACATCATCTGACTCGACTGTCAGCAGACGTTTGTTTACTTAGCTAGAAGCGCTGGCACTGCTAATGTACCGTACAAGTCATGCATCCGTTATAGTATCGTTACGTTTGCTGGTAGCGCGGTGTTTCTCTAACACTGCGACCACGGTCCATCTGTAAGCGAATTATTTATTTACTTTAAGATTAAACATGGGGGTCTCCAATTAGTCTAGTGGTTAAGGCTATGGATCGCCAATCCGGAGACGGCGGGTTCGATTCCCGTTCCGGTCGGGAAAATGTTCTCGACTCCCTGGGCATAGTGTATCATTGTACTTGCCACACAATGTATGAATTCATGCAATGGCAGGCAAAGAATGCCTTTCAATTGATAACTGTGGAATTGCTCTAAGAACACTAAGTTGAAAAGAAGCATACCAAGTCCCAGTGGGGACGTAGAGCCATAAAGAAGAATAAGAAGAAGAAGAAGAAGATTAAACATTGTTCGCCGCAGCCAAAGTCGCGCTGAAGACCGAGATAAGGGCAAGCAAAAAGCCCTGCTTGGAGGGTCTTTTTCAGAGTGCCAATGCGAATCCGTGGAGTGGTGCCCACAGGATCGTGATGGTCAAGACAAGAGATGTAATGGCTCCCACAGAGCAGTCTACAAAGATGTTGGAGGAAATCTTCGAGGGTCTTTTTCCGCGTCATGATCCTAGTGCTTGGCTTCATTTCGTAGGATCGCTAGAGACTGGGGCTGGTGATGGGAAAAGGTCACCGATTAAGAACTTGCAGGGATAGCAAAATTCTTAACCGTAGGTAAGGCCCCAGGTCCAGACGAAGTTCCGAACCTGGCCTTAAAAGTAGCTATTGCAGATGCTCCCGGGATGTTCAGATCTGTTATGCAGAAACGCCTGGGCGAGGGAGTTTTCCCACAGGTTTGGAAGCGATAGAGTCTGATACTATAGCCTAAAGCGGCGAAACCACCCGGATATACAGACCAATACGTTTGATTTAAACGGCGGGAAAGGTGCTCGACCATCCTGAACAGACTATTGGGGTACATCGAGGGTGTAAACGGTCTTTCGAGCAATCAGTTTGGCTTCCAGAAAGGGAAATTGACCGCAGACGCTATCCTGTCGGTCATAAAAACCGTTGAGATAGCGCTCCAGCATGAGAAAAGAGGGATTCACTACTGTGCAGTAATGACTCTGGATCTAAGGAACGCCTTCAATAGTGCTAGTTGGGCGGCTATTGCCGATGCGCTCCAGCGTCTTGAGGTACCCGGGTATTTGCACAAGATTCTCGGACCTTAGTTCCAGAAGTCGAATACCAGTTTATGATACGGAGGTGGGTCGGAATGTCTTGCACATAATCTCAAGTGTCCCGCAAGGTTCCATCCTGGGCCCGGTGGTATGGAATTGGTTTACCACAAAACTGTGGTTGTGGTTGTCAGGAATCGGAAGTTAGAGCAGCAATCGGTGATCAGGGCGATTGCAATATCACTTCGTCGAACGCTTGGGGGTGATGATCGACGATAAGCTTACTTACGGTAGCCACGTTGATTATGCCTGCAACAGAAAGACTCCACAGCTAAAGCGGCCCTGTCCCTGATGATGTCCGCAATAGCTCTGCGGTGTATGTCAGTAAACGAGGTGCTTTCGTGTTAAGGTTGCTTTACAGTACCTACCTACACCGTTTCGGTCATGCAGATTTTCCAGAATATCCGGCTTGTTGTGGTTCAGAGAATACTTGCCACATAGGGGAAGGACATGACTCCGGATAATCTTTTCCAGAGGATATGTAAAAACGATTTTGGCTGGAATGCCGCTTCATCGGCAATCACCCACATCTTTCTTGGAGTTATATAGGAGGTGGCGCGTGGATTTGGAGATTTGCTAGTTAAGACGCTATGCAAGAGGTTGTCCAGGAGTTCGGAATCGTCTACGTAGATCATACCGGTGCCCTGTGGTCGAGATCAACCCTTGTAGCGATTAAGTGGCCGCGAGCATAACAACCTGATTGCGTTGCTGTCCTGGCATCGGTCTACTGGAATGGATCCGAGCCCGTGGTTGAGAAGGTATTTCGGGTAAGCACGTGGAGGCCCCATTATTGGCAGTAACTTCTTCTGGTGATAGGTAGCTGATAGGGCCTGAGCCTTCAGCAGGTCAAATCGCGGAGCGTGCAATATCAGTTCTTGATACTTACAGAAGAGTTAGGTGCGGGCGTAGTGATTGACTCAGCTCGCCTTCCGAGGAAAAGGGAGTGGTAAGGGTCTCCCGGGAAGGTAAGACTGATGGCGAGACAATCGTCTACTGCTAGCTTCAGCTTTCTCAGGGCTTCGACTTGATTGGCGTCCTAGGCTTTGCTCAATACGTCCGATAGCTGCTTTAAAGTGATGTTTATTGGAGATGTGCTTAACCAGTTTGCTCTCGAGATTTCCAAGATCGGAACGGGGTTCGGAACGGGGTTGACGATCTTGAATTCGAGGTCGTCCAGAAGTCCCGCGACAGCCAAATAGCTTCAGCCGCCGCAGCACTTGACGCTACGTATTCTGGCTCGCTTGACGATGTTACCATAGTACCGTCTACCCCCGTTGGTTTGAACGACACCTCATGCAAATCAACGGGGTTCGTTTTTTAATTTGAACTTCTAGTAACCCTGTAGACATCGTGAAACTCACTGATGGTAACCGTTTTTGATGTTTTGTTTTGATTTTGCGTTCCGTTTCACCCCGTTCCATGAGCAGAATGACGTTTGAACCATTTTTAGTTTGAACGATGTGCAGATTAGAGGGGGTCAAATTAAAAAGTGTTCAGATTAAATGAGGTCAAACCAACGGGGGTAGACGGTAGTCTGTTTCTTACTGAAACACGAGACGGTGTTACCGAACACCTGAAATAAATGAAAACCGACTAATTTCCTATATGACTAACTTGACATATACAATTTGCATGCTCACCAGTGCCACCTATGTGTAAAGTTTCGAATTAAACTGTTCATCATCTGTAAGTCCTGAATTTACCCTAAAACAAAATCTTGAGATATGTACATAATATGAAATTCGCAAGCTCACTAGCGCCACCTATATGTGTACTTCTGAATCAAACGGTTCATCATCTGTAGGTCCTAGACCTCATCTATCGAATAACTTCGCCGGAGACCTCATCTTTCGAAGTTATCAGAATCCTGAGATGTATGGGATATAAAATTGGCATGCTCACTAGCGCCATCTACATGTGGAGTTGCGGATTGAAAAAAAAAAACATTATCTGTTAGTTGTAGGTGTAACCAGCAACTTTGCCCAAGATTGCATGTTTCTAAGTGATCGTAATCCTGCGATTGAGGCAAATGAATTGAAATAAATAAATTTAAAAAAAAACATTGGATTATGACATGAAATTTGCATGCTCACTAGCGCCACCTATGTGTGGAGTGCCAAATTAAAGTATTAAGTAATTGGTCCACAAAAACTTTTCCGTAGACTCAATTTTTCTGATTGATCGAAATCCTGAGATATATGAGATGTAGAATATGCATACTCAGTAACGCCACCTATATGTGGAGTTACGAATTAAATGGCACATTATTTGTAACTCCTCAACCTACTCAACGACGATCGGTGGGAGTTCGGTTTTGCAGTCCCAGAATTCAAGAACGAGCGTTTAGGGTTCATCCCTATCTTCCAAAGAAGGCACCAATGTTTGGCGAAACGTAGTAATGAATTCTCAACGGTCGTTCTAGAGATCTGAGACTGCTAAGTCGAATTTTTTGTTGCGCCATCTATATGTGGAATTTCTAATCAGTCAGTTAGCCATTAGTGAACACTTGACCCAATAATCAACTTTGCCGATGACACCATATCTTTATGTAGTGAGTATTTTGATACATATTCTGCCGTGTGCAGCATAGTTGTCCCATGTTCCAAAACAGCAAACTGAGGAAAACGCGTTTTTAGTTCCAACCAAGTGTAATTATTCCTGAATTCATCAGGATAGCATTAGAATTTGTATTTATCATTAAATTTAGAACAAAAAAAAGTCATAGATAAACAATCAATTTATTTTAACTTTTTAAAGAAAAACTCGGGACTGTAATGCTGATAAATCTGGCAATTTTCGGGATTTACTCGGCATAAGCTGTTTCATGTCATGCGAGATTTTCAGCATAAGCTGCCTCATGTTGAATTTAATAAATTATATGAACAATCCGGAGAATGTTCAGGATTCCTTCAGAGATTATCGGATAGCTTTTTGAGCGCAAAAACTGAACGTGAGATAGCTTTTAAGAAAAAATAAATGAACATGGGACAGGTTTTGTTGAAAAATTGAACATATGACAGCTTATGATGACAAAACTGAACATGGTACAAGTTGACTTGATGTTGTTTGCATAGAGATTATGAACAAAACGTACTAACTGAGAGTGGTTTTTGTGGTATACGCTAAAATAGACCATTTGGTGAAAAAAGTCAAAATCGTCAAAAAGTAACATGGGACAACTATGCTGCATACGGCAGAGTAGCGCCATCTATGTGTGGAATTTCCAATCAAACAGTTCGTCGTTGAGGAACACTTGACCCAAAAAAAAACAATTTTGCCAAAGACACCATATTTCTATATAGTCATGATCTTGATATATATGTGACCAAATACTTAATACTTATGTGAACATATAGCGTCGAATGGCGCGAAAAAATGAACTTTGCGGAGGACACTGTCAGAACCATGAGATACAGAAGACCAAATTTGGGTTTTAAATGTACCCAGAAATGAATCGTTATTTAAGGACAAACGTCTTGACATCCCGCTTCAACAGTGCATCAAAACTTCAAACGCACAAATCTCAAGAAGCAAGCTTTACACAACAATGCATTTTATTATTCTGTTCTTGCTCACTTGTAAAAAGCTTAAAATAAGAAGATCAGGTGCGCGGGTTTTGTTTACGAAAAGATTTGTGCCCTCGAAATCGTGAGTAGGTGCCAAAGTCGGCCATTGTGGCGGCCATTTTGGGATTCTAACAAGTCTGTCCTTAAGGCTGTCAATATAACCCTCTACAGAGTAGAACATAAAAGAAATTAAAAATGGTAAAAAATGCATAAATGGTTTTGGCTCCGTTATACTCATGTGACGTCTGACCCTTCCAATTAAACGAATAAGTAAAAAAAAAAAAAATTGCCGAAACCTATTTTTTAAGAACTATGAATTTCTGAGGAGCAAGTAATTTTAGACCTTCTGTCACTTTTGCTCACAAACCTTTTTACTGGATTATAGCGATACCATGGTGGTCCGCTACGGAGATTAATTTGGGAACCACTCCCGGGAGGGGTTTCAGATTTCACCGATTCCTTCAGAAGCTTTCCCTTATCAGTCAGTTCATTCAAGAGTAGTTAGGCCTTTCGTTTGAAACTCTACTGCTGATGCTACGTTACTACACACGCTAGACAACACATTACCAACAACAGTTGATTGTATGTGAAGCGAATCAATGTGGTATTGGTGCTAGAGCTCCTGACACGCGGGAACCTTCCACGTAGTGGTCGCCGCGACGGAATTCCACGAAAGCGCCGAGTGACGTCATTGATTGCCATGTGCGCGTCGATGACTACACCCCGTGCGCGCGGCCGTCGTCGTAACCGGTCCGACAACATTCTACGGGCAATTCCCTCCGATACGCTGCGGCGACTGGGCCGCATGATGAGTAAAGTTGTAGTAGGTGGGTGGGTGTGTGATCTCTCGCTCTTGAAGGTGATGGTCATATCGACGATAGCTCGTCGTGTGTGCTCCACATAAGCCGGTTCATCGGTATATGACGTCACTCAGCAGCAGCTCTAGTTTCGATCATCTCGCGCGATTATGAAATTACCGCATGCGCGATGCACTTTTCTCCTCGATGTGCGCGCAGTTTGCAGTAATGGGGTGATGTTAGTGTGTTAGTTTCAACAAAAATCGTACGATGTTGTCCTTCTGGACGGATGCGCCGCGACGCGCGCCGAGGCGGTTCAAATTAGGTGCAACTGCGCGTGTTGAGTAAGCATTTTTGCGCCAATGCTCTGAGCGCTGGAACGCGTGTGATGGTGAGGGACGGTTGCAGGAGGAAGGGTCAAGTTGTTTGGTGAGCTCGATCACATTAGTCAGTCTTCGTCATCGCTTGTTTTTTTTTGCTTGGATTTGATGACTCTACGAAAGAGCGAGCTGACTGGGTAGCGAAAGCGAAAAAATGCCGCGACGCTGCTGCCGCGGGTCGGCAAACGATGGCATTAGAGTGCGCTGCTGGCTGACGCATGGCGAACAGCGTGGAAGTTTTGATTTTTTTCAACTTTTTGCTGCGCCAACTGACTGACGGACGAGAGCCGGTACTTTACTTACGTTGGATTGCGTTGAGGAGGTAAACGCGCAAACTCATTCGGGGAAGTTTACGGTGAAATGCGACAGTGGATGTCATCACGTACTGAGTGAGGCCGGTGGCGGTCACTGTTTGTTGAGTAATTTGTTGTTTTTTGCTTTTCGCGTGTATCACAAGGTGTTCTGATTTTTTTTTCTGGATCACGATCGTATGACTCTGAGGCAAGGTCTGTTATATTTTGACGAGATTGGCAGTTTGTTCTGCCAATATGTCTACTATTAGGCAATTTTCGTTCAAAAGATATTTTATTGCATCAGCATTTTGGGTCCACCAAAAAACTACGTAGCCTTTTGTCTGACCAAAGTCTACTTATTCACTTTAGGTACTGAGCGCACGTGGGGAGAGCTAAAGCGAAAGATCTCCATCCCGTGTGGACTAAGAGAGCCACGTCACGTCATCAGCCAATTCGAAGTCATTTGGGTGCTCTACGGTAATTGGCTGGCTCACGGTCAATCGTATCTACCAGGATTTGGTCGATTACCATGAGAAACAGCGGCTGTGATACATAGTATACATCTTCGCTTCACTCCAGCAACGACCCGGTTGGGATAGGACAAGACACCGCTATGCAGTACCCTTGTACGAAAATGCCTCGTACTGTGCTTCAATAAGGCTGATGATTTTCTCAGAGACACCCTTGCGCCTGAAGGGTCCTCACATATTTCCGCGATTGAGACGATCGAAAAAACATTTTTCGTAATCAATGAGTCAGATTTGAGCATCTCGACTGATATCCGATATCCGCCATATGTCCCGGGTTTTCTACAGTGGAAGCTGATCTCCGCTGCATGGTAAGGAATGATCCCTGTGAGCGGACTCTGGTTCCACGGTGGATATCGCAGTGTGAATAGGCTGTTTTACACAAGACAAATCAGAGAGCTCGTCCTGACTCTAATTCGCTTGTGCTTAGCATGGACTCGCTGGTACGCGTAGCTTGGTTCATCAGCTCAATTACAGACAGCCTAATCTGCCTTCTTCTTCTTTTGAGCAGGCTCTGGTAGTTCAAGGCTGTCACGTCACAGTCTCGATGCTTAGTCTTCACATGCCGAAGCCCCTCAAAACTGGTCAGCTTAAAATGCTTCTTCCGAGCGGATTCGGGATGGGCAACGGATATCGTAGAATGAACAGGTGGGCAAGCGATTCCATCTCTTGGCTGATTGAAGTGCTTCCTCTAAGCGGGCTCCGAGCAGTATCGGTGATCTTTACACTTCGCAGACTACTCGTCCGACTTCACAGTGTGACTTGGTGAACCGGAGTTCTCCACCCGAGCGGACTCCGACTGGTGATGGTTCTGGTCATGTTGTGTGATCGCACTCGACGGTTCTACTCTGGACGCGTCCGCTTTCATTCTACGAACAAGTTTCGTTGTGTGAAGCGATTCCCTCGTACAGGACGAGTAATCGTTATTTCGAGAATACACGAGTCTGAACGAGATGGACTGGACACCTATGAGCCGACTATGGAGGCTTCCAAAAACTCCGCACTCTCTCGGCTGCGGCTTGGCTTGTAACTGGATAGGTCTCACAGTGTGATTTGCTGGCGTCACACTGGACTCCAAGTTGTAGGAGTGGGCTCGGGCCGCTGACTGTTTTGGAAGCTTCCCCAAAACGAGGAGTTCACTCTCATCGAGTTGGTACTTATCAGACCAAGCCCACCCGTGGGCTTCATACTACACACGCAACAGCACGTCGTTAACGATTTTTAATTTCGTTATCCACCCATTTTCGCACCGGTCGTTCGTTTCCATGTTAGTAAAATAATGAGCGGTCGCCTTTGCGCACCGGTGCACAGTGGCGGACCTCCATACAAAAGTCGGACAAAACCTCAAATGTTAACCGAAATTGCTAAAATTCACAGGTTATGATGATTTTAGTTCCCTAAATCTATTTCTGATATAGGACTTTTCATATATTTTGGTTTTACTATATTAGGGTGGTTCAAAATTTTGAAATCTGCTGATTATGAAAAGCATGTAAAAATAATCGATAATAAGCTATCACGATGTGCTTTCTGAACGTAGATTTTGATTAACCTTTTAATTTGGGGGTTCTTAAATCATGTATTGGTATTGAAATAAACTATAATTGGCTATTTGTTGCTGTTAGGGTAGACCAAAATCTACAAAACTACATAAATCATTAGAAAAAATCGTTTACCTACTTTTTTTTCCAATGGATCAATTCAGATACACACCAATGTTGGCTGACAAAACGTGATCTATTCTCAGGGACTGCCTATAGACCACATGACATTTTACGGTGGGTACACGAAGGTGTGTCAATTCAATCGTTATGGGGTCGGATAGCCTAATATAGTGAACTGCGTAAAATTTGAACTGCTTTTTATCAATCTCGTTTCAACAACTTCAAATATGCTCTTCCGAGTTTGGGTTGTAAGGTACAACGATCTATGTTATTACTTGTCGAAGCAACCGAAACTACCCCATCTATAATGAATACACAATTCATATCCGCAATATTGAAGGGAGTTTTTGATAAACGATCATCAGAGATCGGTAATCATATTGATGAACAGTAGAGTTCCAGCAAATATTTTCAAAATCTTTATCACTCTGTGTGTTCAGTAGATATGTGTTTACCGAAACCGCATGAATAACATACAATAAAACTTCAAGTTTAAAAAACCAATATAAGGGGTTTCACTAAAATGTTCGTTTCATAAAATTGCGATTAAAATATTCAAGATTGCCTTGTTGATCGCAACGTTTACGCAGAAAAATATTTAACGTAGCGTTTTACGCCGTTTAGTGAATTCCTTTTATATTTTATAGATGGTTGTTGCTTTGAATCGTAGCGATGTACGCGTAGAAAAGAAACACGAAGATGTCGACGAATTTGTGTCACTGTATATTGAATCTTCGATTCATAAAGAGATTGCTTCCAAGGTTGTTGGGCAATTCTAACGATTAAGATGAATCGAAGAAACGACCAGTTTAAGAAAATCAATGAGCACTGGTTCGTAGTTATTTTTACATGTTTTTCACGGTTGTTTTTGTCTTTCTTTTATTTTGAAGGTTAATATTTAGTTGTATCTGGTGAAGCAACATGTAGGTAGTGTCTAAGTGAATAAAGGCTACTTAGTCATCACTCCTTTCCTCTCCAGCTTACTGTTTTTAACTAGAGCACCCACCTTCTTGTGTTTTTCTATCAAAAAATAAAATAATATTAAAATAATAATATTTAAAAACGTTAAAGCTGTGGCAATTACCTTATCAGACCCCCCCCCCCCTTCCACTCCTCCTATGACCATCTGACTTGGTGAAAATTTCTTACAATAATGAAAATTACACTAAACTGTTAGTATTCTGAAGTCAAATTAAGCTATGTTAAGATTAAATTTAAACTTCAAACAATATCACTTCCTCCGCAACCATGCAGCTCCATTGTGACCTGATAGAAAAAAAAATCGCACTTAGCGCCAAAAAGCGCAAACAGTGACCTATATAGCCAAAAATTAGACAAAATTGCACGTCAGATCCGGGATACGGCGTCGTTTTCTGATGTTTCCTAAACAAGTACTGGATCTCTGTAATACGAAGTTTTCTCCAAAATTTCTTAAAAGTCATTAGGGGTATTCACTAAACAGATTAAATAGCTGCGTAAGCCATGATTTTCTGCTTATTTGAAATGTTTCATGATTTTGCGAATGAAATAATCAAAGATCGCCTTGGTGATCGCGACGTTTAATTAGTTTAATCAGTTTACGCTGTTAAGTGAATCCCTCTATTATGTTTGCATATTGTAAAAACATACAAAATGTGTGATTGAATCCCAAACAATCTCTGAAATGTTCTGGTTATCCATACCCAAAAACATAAAAAATATTGTCACACTATTCAAGTCTTCCTAACTTTTACAACGAACTCATAAAGGAAGCTCATAAAATAAAGACAATAAATACTAATATTGTAGCACATAAAACTTCAACTTTGAAAAAATCTACAAGACTAAATTTTCGACCAAATGACTTGAAAATTTGGGGTTTTCTTAGTTGAAGTATCTATAATGGGAGAAAAATATTAGAAAAATAAAATATTGAAGTCGATTTTTGAGGTTTTGTCCGGCTTCCGGCCACTGTGCGGTGGTCTCTATTCTAACCGTACCATCGGTTTTTTGCACTTCTGCAAATCATCGCAATATTTTGTGTATTTCTATGGTGTTACTGCAAATCTTATTCAGTATAATAATCTGTGTTCATATTTTGAAAGAAGGGGTTTTGGATAAGACTGAAAACTGTTAGTAAAAATTGAACGCAAATAAATAATTCCCTTGGAGATTTGTACCAGTTTTATTGCGTTTAAAGATATCATTTTCTCAATAATGTCTCTCTCTCTCTCTCTCTCTCTCTCTCTTCTCAATAATGTATGATTTTAATAATCCCGGAATTCAAGCAATCTTTTTTTTAAATTATATGTTTGTTGCTTACTGTATGATTTGTAGTTTGAATTTTTATCTAAAATAATATCTATCGCTTAAATGTCCATGTTGCCTTTCTCGCAAGAAATTTATCTGAATTTGAGATTATGAGCATCTTTTTTAATAATTAGGTTTATTATTTATTTGGACATTTTTCTAAATGTGCGAAACTAAACTTTACTTGCTGCGGAGAAACCCCGGCTCAAACATGTACGTGTTAAAATAGCAAAACCCACTGAATCACTATACATTTCTTCAAATATTAGTTTCGAAACGATCGGCCGAATCAAAAACTAAAGGTGCGGTTATGAGCAATCGTTAATATTTTTAAGAGAAAATCAATACATTTTCGATATGCATGATCCTAAAATTGGCGAAGAAGGGAAAACTTTATTCATAACATACTTAAGCAAAGCTTGTCAATTTAAACCTATTATTTTTCTGCGTTTGTATTGTCACTCTATCACAATTGTATGTCAGACAGTTTGTTGTGTTATTCGTGTAACGATCTATGATATTAATTGGTTGAATATTTCAAATATTTGATGCAAACTAAAATAAATTCCTACCTATACAAAACAAGAAAATCATTCTCTAGAAACTATATACCTGGCAACAAATCCATACTCATGTTCTTTCGTCTCCTCTTTACGCTACCCAGAGAGCTAAACGCGAGAGAGCGCACGAGCCTACGGATAGAGACCGTACTTTGAGTGTCTCTATATTCTAAGCCCTGCTACGAACCGTACGTAAACTTTTCGCTTTCGAGCCCTACTTAGCAGCGACCGGTGCGGTTCGCTTATTTGTTCGGGGCTCTACTTAACGTTAACCCACCATCAGTCGCTTGCGTGTACTGAGTACACGCGTCTCAGAAAAATGCAAAAAAATAACCGAAATTCGCACCAAATTGAACCGGGTGTTGGTCCTATTCCAAGATCCACTCTTCTTCTTGTTAGTAAGAAAGAAAAAAAATGAAAAAATGCACGGAAAGTACTCGAAAAATACGTAATTCTAACCTTACATTTTAAATGTGTACTCAGTACACCGGCGCGACCGCTGGTGTAACTTTTTTGTGAACCAGACCGTTACACGAGCGGTCGCGTCGTGTACTCAGTACACGGCATACGCTTTCAATTATGGTTTATATACTGTACTAGATACAATGTTTGTGTCTTCAGCAAAAATGGCCAACTGGATAATGCGCGTCTGATAGTGGACATGTGGAACCGGTAAACACGATCTGGTCCTGTCCCGGGTGTCGGAATGGCCCTCGCGGGAACCTGTTTCGAGGACATTTCAGTTATGGCACCAAAACTAGGCATGCGACGGCTCTATCTTCATGATTTTCCATATCCATTATTTTAGTAACCATGAGAATGACCAGTGACCTCCCTGGCCAACCCGTGGTCACCGGAATGTGCCCTGGAGGAACCTGTTTCGAGGACATTTTGACCATGACACCAAAACTAGGCATGCGACGGCTCTATCTTCATGATTTTCCATATCCATTATTTTAGTAACCATGAGAATGACCAGTGACCTCCCTGGCCAACCCGTGGCCACCGGAATGTGCCCTGGAGGAACCCATTTCGAGGACATTTTTACCATGGCACCAAAACTAGGCTAGCGACGGCTCTATTTTCATGATTTTCCATATCCATTATTTTAGTAACCATGAAAATGACCAGTGACCTCCCTGGCCAACTCGTGGCCACCGGAATGTGCCCTGGAGGAACCTGTTTTGAGGACATTTTGACCATGGAACCAAAACTAGGCTTGCGGCGACTCTATCTTCATGATTTTTCATATCCATCATATTAGTAACTATGAAAATGATCAGTGACCTCCCTGACATTTTGACCATGAAATGGCGTGCAGTATAATTATTCCTTGCCTAATTTGATGCAGTTTGAGCAAAACTATGGATAACTATGTTGTTTATGTTGCAAGAAATGGAGGAAACAATAACACTGTTGCCCAAATGTTTGCTCAAACAGCATCAAATTAGGCAAGTAATAATAGTACCCACGCTTTTTTGCACCATTTCATTGCAGAAAGGGAGAATTGAACCTCTCACCATACAAAAATTCAGCTCGCTACTACAAATCTAATACTCCACCGATCTGTCCTATTACTCCAAAAGTTCTCGATATGATGCCTCCAGGAATTTCCCCTGTGGCTTCTCTAGGATTCCCCATGGGATTCCAGAGATTTTTGCAAGGTTTCATCCTGCCATTCCCTTTAAAATTTCTAATGAGATTCTCCCAGTCATACCTGAAATGCTCTAATACCTCAACTATTCCTGCTTAATAAGTATTTGCTGAGATTCACCCAGTAATTCCTGCTGGAACTTATTCTGCACATTTTGAACTCTTTTCTAATTTTTTTTTCACCATCAAGAATTTCTTCAGAGATCCAATCAAAGATTGCTGGTTCCAGGAACCCTGTTGAATTACTCCAGGGATGCCACATTTTCTTTCAAAGCATTTCTTTTAATGATTCCTTCAGGAATTTCCCCTTTTCCATAGATTCTCGCTGTGATTCCTGTAGAAGTTTGCTTTGAATCCCTTCAGAAATTCCCTCTGGTACTGCACGTGGCATTTCTACATAAATTCTTAATGTGGTTATTCCATGAATTCCTTTAGGAATTATACTAAGAATACCTTTGCAATATATCACAAAATTTCGCCTGAAATTTATCAAGAAATTTCTCTAGAGATTTATCAGAGAATTTCTTGAGCGATTTTCTTCAGGGTTCTTCTAAGACTAGGCGGACTTGTCCCGGCGTTATAACTCGCAGTATCGCATGAAACCGAATTTTCTTCCACTGCTGTCTACTGTCATGTCTTTTGGAGTTGGAAGGTTATGTTTCAGTAGGAATGATATGTCAAGAATAAGTACGGTAGACGTTCGGTCGGTGCAAACGGTTTAACTGCAATGCTTTTTACCTGTAAGTCCGGTAAGTTCAACAAATTTGGAGTTATCGCACCGCCAAACGTCAACATGATGTGCCATGTTTGCCCTAATAGGCTGGAGGAATTGAATGAATGTGGATGAATTAAACGAAGAGAAAAAGCAGGATCTTCATATAACAAAATGCAGAAGTAACTGATACTTCATCCTCATTCACGCTAGGTGAATAAGTTCCTCTGGCCTATGAACAGTCGCATGAAGTTCACGTTCATTTTACGTTAATTGATGGCTTTATAACATCTGTCAGGCGTTGCAGTTACTCAATTTCATTCGTAAAGTGAAACGTAAACATGTTGCAGTTAGCAGCTAAACACAATTTCTGATACTGAAAACTATCATATAACTGCGAAACGTATAACGCTAAACTGGTTAGCAGACTTGGTTCCAGAAGGAGCGAAATATCATAAAGACTATTCCGTGAATCACGCTTATTATTCAAATAGCAAAACATTGGAACCATAAAAAAGTTACGTTATATAGAGTTAAAAGTTACGCTATACTGAGTTACGTAATATCGAGGCTACGTCATACCGAGGTATGACTGTATACAAATCAGTTGGTAACCAAAATCACAAAACAAAAAATTTCGGCTCCGTGAAGCAAAAAAAAAACATTTTTTTATTTCTTTCTATTCGAAAATTACAAAACTAGATTGGACATGTTTTTATACAATACAATAAACGCTTTTGGGAGGCAAATATGTATCAAATTAACAGATTCATCATGCTATAAGCGAAAATTATATGCATGACCGCCCTCATAGAGAGTAGGAACCGCGAGCGCTGGTCTTTTTCACGTTTACTTAGGGCAAATCGCCAATTATTGCACACCTTGCAAACTCGCTAATTGTTGCACACTCCATGCTCTTCTTATGAGGTGTGCAACAATTGGCGAGTTTTTAAGGTGTGTAACAATTGGCGATTTACCCTAGATGATGGATATGGAAAATCATGAAGATAGAGCCGTCGCATGCCTAGTTTTGGCGTCAAAGCCAAAATGTCCACGAAAAAAGTTCCCTCAGGGCACATTCCGGTGGCTACGGGTTGGCTAGGGAGGTCACTGGTCATATTCATGGTTACTAAGATGATGGATATGGAAAATCATGAAGATAGAGCCGTCGCACGCCTAGTTTTGGCGTCAAAGCCAAAATGTCCACGAAACAGGTTCCTCCAGGGCATATTCCGGTGACCACGGGTTAGTCGGGGAGGTCACTGGTCATTTTCATGGTTACTAATATGATGAATATGAAAAATCGTGAAGATAGAGCCGTCGCAAGTCTAGTTTTGGTGTCATGGTCAAAATGTCCTCGAAACAGGTTCCACTAGGGCACATTCCGGTGGCCAGTGGTTGGTCAGGGAGGTCACTGGTCATTTTCATGGTTACTAAAATAATGGATATGGAAAACCATTAAGATAGAGCCGTCGCATGCCTAGTTTTGGTGTCATGGTCAAAATGTCCTCGAAACAGGTTCCTCCAGGGCACATTCCGGTGGCCAGTGGTTGGTCAGGGAGGTCACTGGTCATTTTCATGGTTACTAAAATAATGGATATGGAAAACCATTAAGATAGAGCCGTCGCATGCCTAGTTTTGGTGTCATGGTCAAAATGTCCTCGAAACAGGTTCCTCCAGGGCACATTCCGGTGGCCAGTGGTTGGTCAGGGAGGTCACTGGTCATTTTCATGGTTACTAAAATAATGGATATGGAAAACCATTAAGATAGAGCCGTCGCATGCCTAGTTTTGGTGTCATGGTCAAAATGTCCTCGAAACAGGTTCCTCTAGGGCACATTCCGGTGGCCAGTGGTTGGTCAGGGAGGTCACTGGTCATTTTCATGGTTACTAAAATAATGGATATGGAAAACCATTAAGATAGAGCCGTCGCATGCCTAGTTCTGGTGTCATGGTCAAAATGTCCTCGAAACAGGTTCCTCCAGGGCACATTCCGGTGGGCAGGGGTTGACCAGGGAGGTCACTGGTCATTTTCATGGTTACTAAAATAATGGATATGGAAAATCATGAAAATAGAGCCGTCACATGCCTAGTTTTGGTGTCATGATCAAAATGTCCTCGGAACAGGTTCCTCTAGGGCACATTTCGGTGGCCAAGGGTTGACCAGGGAGGTCACTGGTCATTTTCATGGTTACTAAAATAATGGATATGGAAAAACCACGAAGATAGAGCCGTCGCATGCCTAGTTTTGGTGTCATGGTCAAAATGTCCTCGAAACAGGTTCTTCCAGGGCACATTCCGGTGACCACGGGTTGGCCAGGGAGGTCACTGGTCATTCTCATGGTTACTAAAATAATAGATATGGAAAATCATGAAGATAGAGCAGTCGCATGCCTAGTTTTGGTGTCATGGTCAAAATGTCCTCGAAACAGGTTCCTCCAGGGCACATTCCGGTGGCCAGGGTGGTCACTGGTCATTTTCATGGTTACTAAAATAATGGATATGGAAAATCATGAAGATAGAGCCGTCGCATGCCTAGTTTTGGTGTTATGGTCAAAATGGCCTCGAAACAGGTTCCTCCAGGGCACATTCCTGTGACCACGGGTTGGCCAGGGAGGTCACTGGTCATTCTCATGGTTACCAAAATAATGGATATGGAAAATCATGAAGATAGAGCCGTCGCATGCCTAGTTTTGGTGTCATGGTCAAAATGTCCTCGAAACAGGTTCCTCCAGGGCACATTCCGGTGACCACGGGTTGGCCAGGCAGGTCACTGGTCATTTTCATGGTTACTATAATAATGGATATGGAAAATCATGAAGATAGAGCCGTCGCATGCCTAGTTTTGGTGTCATGGTCAAAATGTCCTCGAAACAGGTTCCTCCAGGGCACATTCCGGTGGCCAGGGGTTGGCCAGGGAGGTCACTGGTCATTTTCATGGTTACTATAATAATGGATATGGAAAATCATGAAGATAGAGCCGTCGCATGCCTAGTTTTGGTGTCATGGTCAAAATGTCCTCGAAACAGGTTCCTCCAGGGCACATTCCGGTGGCCAGGGGTTGGCCAGGGTGGTCACTGGTCATTTTCATGGTTACTAAAATAATGGATATGGAAAATCATGAACATAGAGCCGTCGCATGCCTAGTTTTGTGTGTCATAGTCAAAATGTCCTCGAAACAGGTTCCTCCAGGGCACATTCCGGTGGCCAGGGGTTGGCCAGGGAGGTCACTGGTCATTTTCATGGTTACTAAAATAATGGATATGGAAAATCATGAACATAGAGCCGTCGCATGCCTATTTTTGTGTGTCATAGTCAAAATGTCCTCGAAACAGGTTCCTCCAGGGCACACTCCGGTGGCCAGGGGTTGGCCAGGGTGGTCACTGGTCATTTTCATGGTTACTAAAATAATGGATATGGAAAACCATGAAGATAGAGCCGTCGCATGCCTAGTTTTGGTGTCATGGTCAAAATGTCCTCGAAACAGGTTCCTCCAGGGCACATTCCGGTGACCACGGGTTGGCCAGGGAGGTCACTGGTCATTCTCATGGTTACTAAAATAATGTATATGGAAAATCATGAAGATAAGGCCGTCGCATGCCTAGTTTTGGTGCCATAACTGAAATGTCCTCGAAACAGGTTCCCGAGAGGGCCATTCCGACACTCGGGACAGGACCAGATCGTGTTGACCGGTTCCACATGTCCACTATCAGACGCGCATTATCCAGTTGGCCATTTTTGCTGAAGACACCAACATTGTATCTAGTAAAGTATATAAACCATAATTGAAAGCGTATGCCGTGTACTGAGTACACGACGCGACCGCTCGTGTAACTTTTTTTGATGCGACTGATGGTGGGTTTAAACGCTTGATGGAGCCCATGAGTGGGCTTGGTCTCAGTCAAACTCGTGGATAGCTGAGTGCTGTATCCGGAGTAGCGCTTCGGTGTACAGACGGTTCTAGCCCATCTGTAGATCATATTTGCTCCTCGAACTCCGATACCGGGATGCGATCTCCTGGTGAACGTTGCCGTACTCCTGGTAGTAGTAGTACAGGTCAAACTTCTTCTTGTATGCCCGCAGAAGCGATGATCTCACCTTCGACGGGTCTGGGCTCTATTCTAATGATCAACAGCATCACGAAGCAATGCTAAGAAATGCTTAAATGTGGATGCAAGAGAGCTTTACCTTTACCTATGACTACTGCCGCTAACAGTGTGCCTATACACTAACAATAATTTGCAGAATTCTGTGAAGTTTCACTGAAATCTCAACAGTAGAACTTTTGGTAAACTCTTCATGATTCTAGGAATGATCCTCTTGGTACTCGCAATGATTGAAGCTGAAATTCTCTCCTTTCCTTTGGTCCGCTGCGTAGCCGTAGACGCTTCGGCAGCTTCAGATTGGTAACAGTTCTGGGGTCAACCAACGAGTACTGTAGTTGACTTTTCCCGGTGCCAGCAATGTTCAGAGAGACTCGTTTGGAGCTCGGTACCTGCTTATGGACATTACTAGTCCACGTCAAACATATTGGGAGTGGTTCATCGTCGTCTATACCAGGAGATCAGCAATGGACTGTTCGACCAAAATCATCGACGAACCGTCATCCAATAAGAAGGCAAACGTCTCGACCGACTTACCGTTCTAGACAAGCCAAACAGGGAGAATTCGGAACAACGTCGATTTTTCAGCAGTATGGTGTGCATCTACCAGTGGTGGTCCTGTACCGTTTTCCAACGACTTTCGGTAGGTACTCCATTCTTTGAAGTCGACGCAATCTTCAACCTTATGGCCCGCTGCGTTCCACGACAAGCGCAGCACTACAGACGGTATCTCTTTCAACTCCTTCATCGACGGTTGTGATGCAGAACGAGTATCGAGAAAATATGCTAACAGCGCCAGTGTTGCCATGTAGTTTGCAAATGTACGAAGATCAACCGCCACAAAATGCCGCTTGTAGAGTGCCCAATCTAAACGCTGCTATCCAGGAATCTTTTCCACCAGCTCTTGCAGCAGAATATGGTTGCACAGAACAGCTAACTGTCCGGCAGATGGTCGCACTGAATCATCCCAAACGTGATCATGGTATACAGCCGGTCTAACCTGGCAGCCGGAACTTCACGCACCTTATCCAAGGTCTGGATAATCAACTCAGAACGGCCAAAGAGCATGTAGAGTGTGTTTAGCACCTGTGGTACGCACACCGAAAGCAGTAATTGATTCCTGCATACTTTTAGACGTTTATCAGGTTAGATTTCTGCCCCAATTTAAAGGTCCTTTTTCTGTTCTTTTTGAGTGATTATCATCTCTCTCTCTCACTTGACTAGAGCTGTATTGTATCTATGCGGATCAGAATGTAACGATAGTGTTGAAGTTCTGCTGAAATAGAACTTGAGAAACTTATCAGATATTGAGGATCTTCAATCAAATATTTTTTTTTGGAACTACACCATAGACTTCCATTTTTTCTTCAAATCATGCTTATTTTATTGGAACTTGACCTTTACTAACAAATTTATTTAAAAATTTGAATTAGGCGTTAACGAGCTAAACAGAATAGGAAAAATTCTTTCGTAATGTCTGCACTCTGCAGCAATTTTCTAATAAATTCACACAAAAATGCTTGCAGGAATAAATTATCTTCGGAACATTTAGGAGTTGCTCTAGAAATTCTGCGAGAATTATCAGAAATTTGTATGGAATTTCTTACGATCTTTATCATTTTTAAATATATAGATGAAAGATTTGCCATTGCGATTTCAAGACTTTCCTTCCATGCTCAGCGAATTCGCCATGTCCCTATTGTTGATCACGCCACTTTTCGGCAGTTATACATAAACCTACACATACCGAGAGGTCTGTGAGAAACAAGAATGCATTCGAAATTGCACAAAAATTACCCTCACCGTCGCCATTCTCAAAATTGGCGACGTTTGGAGGTAATTCGTCGCAATCCAGCAACTTCTAATTGCTGTGTCGAGCGAGAGACAGCTGTGCATCCGAACGCACCACACCATTTGCCTCAAGGATAACGGCCGACAATTATAATTGACCGCTTCGGCGGTACAAAGTTTGTCACGGCAAGTAACCTCTTGCGTTGAAAACCATGAACCTACCACATATAATTATGCTAGTTGGCTTTCCAATTACGATCGATAGCAGCTCCAAGAGAACACACCCCATATGGAAACACCGCACCGGTTCGGTCTTGCCCGGTTCGGAAATAATCGCCTGATTGAAGAGAGGCGATCAAAGCATAATTATGCGAACGAATATAGACATACGTCTTGAAGCAAGGTCTCGGTCTTCTTCTGTTCGGGGAGTTGCCAACCACCGACTTCCCCATTCTTTGGATTTTACACTTTTTCCCAGTGATAGCTACCCATGTATCTGTCGGCGCGGGATGCGAACCAGTCAGTGCCGGTCGGTCAGTGCAGTGAACCAGTTGCCAAACTGGAAAAACGACAACGTGGACTTTAGTCGGGCCAGTGCCGCCCAGGCGTCTTAGTGGCTGACACACAGACACACAATTCCGCTGGAAGCTAGTCCACTGTTGGTGGTTGTTTCGCGGTTTTGCCACTCTAATGTAGCCCCCCATGAGTGAATGTCCAATTTGCTGGGGGGAAATAGGCAATCTAATGTGCAAATATCTTCATCAAGATGATATGTCGTCATTTGATTGGAATGTATAGACATTGGTTTGAATAATGGTTCTCGCCACTTTGGATTCCAACAATAATTTATTTGATTGATATTGGGTGTGTTGGTTTTAAAGGTCGTCACTTGACTGACCATCGGACATTCTCTTTTTGACGTAGAAAGTGTTTGAAGAGAATGTCAATGAAATATATGAAGATCATAAGAAATACGATAGAATGACAGGGGAGAAAGGATGCTTGGACATACCGTATCAAACGCTCCGAGTAAAGTGGAGTATCTTAAAATTATATATTTTGATGTAATAAAAACATAAAATGTAGCCATGCAGAAAAAATAGTGTGGAACGAACTCACCAAAAAATAAGCAACCTGCTTGAGTGACAGCCATGTTTCGAAGTTTTGAAAATAAATGACCTTTTTTGATTGAGCTATAGAAAATATCAATGTGTTATTTACCAAACAATTCAATTTAATATTTATTTGTTTAATAAATTTCAAAAGAGGGACAAGTTGACTGAGTTATAGCAGAAAAGTGCCCAAAATAGGAGCCCTGCCGAGATGGTTCCACTTCCCTATTCATCTCCGAACACCTGGTCAAGGACTTGAAAGAAATTTTATTTTATTTGCCCTATCATCAACTTAGAAAGCGCTCAGACTGGAAACAGTTACCGATAGCTAAAAGGATGGTAGTAATATCGAATGTTTAACAGATATACATATACATATACATATACATATACATATACAAGTCATATAACAATGCATGATTTTTATAAACAACTACTCGGAAAGATCTCACCTAGTTCCATATATTCGGAAGACCTCGCCCACGTCACGATTTCTTTCCATTTCTGCGCCAAACAGTCCACGTCAAACTACGTATTCCCGAAAAGGATTCTTCCTTAAGGATTCATGGAGAAATCATTGGAGAAGATACTTGAAGAATTTTAGTAGATTTCAGTAGACTTTTAGTAGATTTCTTTCTCAGTCTATGAGTTGAGGGCCAACCGAACTCTGTCAGCAACTTTGAATTTCTGTCAGAAATTAGTATGAAAAAGCTTTCTAAGTATTATTATAAATTTATCAAAACTTTTCATCATCGGATAGCTCTTTTGTCTTGATCAACTTAGCCAAAGACGAATTTCTTCCATGGCGTCTGATTCCCGAGATACAGAAGTTCACAATTTCTAAGAACACTAGGGCCATCTAGCGGATAAACCTAGAATCAACAAGTTCTTCATCGAATACTTCTTGATATCCTGACCAACTTTTTCGATGACGGAATTCGTCTGTAGTCCGATGCCACAGATACAGAAGTTTCACCTAGCGAATAAACCTAGAATCAACTACTAAATTGTCGGATAGTTCTTGATGTCCCGATCAACTTTGCCGAAGATGAAAATCTTCTATGTAGTCTGATTCTCGCGATACAGAAGTTTACAATTTCTAAGACACACTTAGGGCCACCTAGTGGATAAACGAAAAATCAACTAATTCATCATCGTATAGTTCTTGATGTTATGACCAACTTTGCCGAAGACTTCGCACTTAATCCAATAATTACCCGTACTGGAAATCACTGGTCATAGTCACCAGCGCCGCCTACTAGAGTAAATATGCACTAAATTACGTAATATCAGAGAGTTCCTGACCCCCTCAACAACTAAAGACACCAGTCTTCCAACATGCCTTCCTGATCTCAAAATTGATCACTGGGCGTAAATGGGTCAATAATTGTTTATACTGATTTCAAATACAAAATTTGTGCTGCAGTCTTTGTATACGAACCGTTTTTTTTTCGTTAGATCAATCATACTTTATATCTAATCTATTTAATTTCCGTCTATCTAAGCACCGACCAATAATTATCGAATTTATTCATGCACCTTGCCTAATCCGTAATGGCCTATTTGGTATCAATTATTAATTTATTAATGTACTTCCATATCATGTAAAAAAATATATTGTAAAAAAACTACAATTTCCCTTAAAATAATAAGATTGCATAGTTGTCCTTTAAATTATGTTTCCATCTAGTTCACATCTGTTCTGGGCACAACCTGTATTCAATTCTCGGCACATCTTCTACGTGACACTGTGGTATATAGGTTGGTCAAAACTTATGTTTTGACCGTAGGTATTTATTCGAAAAGTCGGTCAAATTCTTCGCATTCAAAATCAAATCATGTATTCAAAGTACGATTCAGAAAGAGAAAGTTTGAAATTGAGATGGATGAAGCTTTAGAATAACAACCAAAACATTTAAATTTTGGATCATAATACGCCAGCAATGTGCAACGAAGAAATCTTTCTCTGTGGTTGTGAAATACGATGTTCCGTATGCACCCCAGGTGAAGAAGCATGTAAACAAAAATGTTATCGAAAAGCGATTGATTTGATTGATTGAATATACCTTTTGAAGCATTTTGCAGCAGTAAAATCCAACTTTGAAGTACCACACAGAGCTTTTGTGGGGTGTGAATTGATAATTGATTTAACAAGTGAATTTGGCGAAGTGAAAATTGAACGGTGATGAAGAACAATTCGGCTAGCTGCTGTTGCCTTCGTCGTACGCAAAACAAGAAAATTTATCAACTCGTAGGTGGAGTGAAATAGAATCGTGAAATTTAGTGTAATCGTTCGGCTAGTTATCGATTTGCTTCCACCTGATGAGGCATTGGCAACGGTAAGTCGGAATATCCGTAATAATTAGCTATTTTTCGTCTGATGTGACGGAAGTTAGCGTATATGACGAAGTAAATTTTTACTCTGAACTGAAATAACAAAAATATTTCCATGGCGCCGGCCTGTCAAACCAAACAACAAGATTTTCATTTATTTCAAGCAGAACCTATTCGATGAAAATCTATCTCAATCTAAGTTGTTTTTTTAAGCGAAGATCCAATTTCTTTTACCTCTGGGTTTGTTTCGAAACAGTTTTACAATGGATCAATGAAGTAAACTTTTCTCGCAGTCTCCGCATATAAACAAAGGCGCCACTGCATATCTCGCGTTACATTTGAGCAGGGCCGGATGTAGGGGGGGGGGGGGTCAGGGCCCCGGGCCACCACATTTTAGGGCCCCCCACAAAAAACAATTTTGGTTCAAATACTGCACAAAAACAAATAAAAACTGTATTGCTCATCGCATTTGTACCACCGAGGGGCCTCCACAACTGCTCGGGCCCCGGGCCCCCACAATCCTTAATCCGGGCCTGCATTTGAGAAGGGCCTATTCCTAGAACGTAAACATTATCGATAAAAACATTTCCCATCATAATTCCTATGCCATTTTCAAATGTAACGCGATATATGACTACACTAAGGTCTTTTTTTTACACGGGGGATACGTCCCGTGTAAAAAAACGTGTAAAAAACCGTGTTAATTTGAGAAATCGTGTAAAAAAATACCGTGCTAATTCGGGAATCCGTGTAAAAAAACTGAGGAAAATCTGAAAATATTTGAAATGTCCTCACCTTCAGATATCCGAGATTAGTTTTAGAGAGTTAATAAGGAAAGGGAGGGTGGGGGGGGGGTTAGTAGTAAGGGTTGAATCTAGGGATTAGTGGGGAAGGGGACAAGGGTTGGGTTATTGGGAGCAGAGTGCATAGGAAGATCGCAGAGGATATTTTGGGGTGTTAAAGACTGTCTAGACGGACGAAACGAAGGATCAAGGAGACTGTCAGCACCCTCCAGGTCCAAGAAGCAAGGTGGTGTAGAGAAAGATGTTCCACGACACCCAGGAATTTTCGCGAGTAAAGGCTTTAATACAGGGTGTTAGGTTCGTGAGTGCAAACTTTTTAAAGGGTGATAGAGGACCATAAATGGAGAAAAAAATTGTTCTACGCATATGGTCAAACCTCAACCGTTACGTAGTTATTAAACTTCCCATGTTTTTGACTCTCATAGCCTTAACTGGCGATTTCTTGAAAGTGGTCAAACTTATCGCAGTTTTTTCACCCTTATTCGAAAGATTATTGAATTTTCTATCAAATGGCATCTTTGAATCAATTGGTTTAGTTAAATAACTAAGTTTTCTAGAACAAAAAGCTTAAAAGTAGTGTGTTTTAATTAGTTTTTGTCATTTATCTTTGAAAAATGCGTAATAAATTAAAATTTTCTCTTAAGCAAATTTGTGGCCCCTGTTTTACTCTACAATTCGTTCTTTAACATCAAACTTTTATCTCTTATCGTTTACTTGCAATTTTGATTTAAACATCGTATTTCAGACCATAAATTTGCAATTGTCAAGGAAAGTACTTTTTTGCGCACTGTGCCGCACATTTAAATCGAAATTGTAAGAAAACGATAAGAGCTAGAAGTTTGATGTCAAAGAACGAATTGCAGAGTGGAACAGGGGCCATGACTATGCCGAAGAAAGAATTTTAATTTATTACGCATGTTTCAAAGATAATTGACAAAAACAAATCAAAACACACTACTTTTGAGCTATTTGTTCTAGAAAATTTAGTTATTTAACTAAACCAATTGATTCAAAGATGCCATTTGATAGAAAATTCAATAATCTTTCGAATAAGGGTCAAAAAACTGCGATTAGTTTGACCATTTTCAAGATATGGCCAGTTAAGGCAATGAGAGTCAAAAACATGGGAAGTTCAATAACTACGTAACGGTTGAGATTTGACCATATCCGTAGAACAATTTTTTTTACCTTTTATGGTCCTCTATCACCCTTTAAAAAGTTTGCACTCACGAACCTAACACCCTGTATATACGAGCGTAATCGATTGATTGCACAAGTTTACAAAATAAAACGAAAGTCGTGAACTTCTGTCAACGAAATTTTTGAAGCACAATTTAGTGCTGATTTCGAAGCTGACCTTCAAAAATTTTTAAGTAGAACAGTTTTTGAGTTTTAGCTCAATATCGAGTTTTACAACTTTTCAAAATATGTAATTTACTAAAATTCAAATATATTGCGTTTTGTTTAACCAATTTTAAATCTTTTTTCATCAATTGAAAGCTGAATACAATACCAATCGATCATCTGAATACAGGTTTTGCGTCAGATTGATGAAATTCAAGATATTGCCGAGCTTTAGGGACGATCTTCTTAAATTTTTGCAAAATTCCCAAATTTTTTTGAAGAAATGTATTTTTTCCATAAGAAAAAAACAACTTAAAAATTCTTTCTCGACGCTTAGTTGACATATCATATGTAGGCGAGTTACAGTAAAAATTTCAGCTCAATCGAAGCATTGATTACGGAGGATGAGATGTTTGAAGTGAGCGATTTTGCTTAAAAATAGAACAAACATCGATTTCAAATCATCAACCTTGTATGGAAAGTCGAAAAAATTTCCGCTCTACTGTTATTTTTTTCTTTCGCGTTTTCGAACTCAGGGCATGATTCTACACCAAAAATGATCATCAGCTTACCGAGTTCAAAAATGCTGTAAACTAGTGTGCTGTAAACAATTGTTGTTACATCACTGATACTGTTCAACATGCTACAGGTCTATGGAGCATTGTTCTGTAAATAAATAATTTTCAAACAGGACCTTCAATTTTGATCTCCAAGAACTTCCGCGAGTAAAGGCCAGAAGATCTACAAACATAGCCAATGGTTTCTTGCTACATTACCGATGCGTTGTAACATCCCAAAGGTCCATTGAGCATTGTACTGAAGAGTATTCATTTCTAAAGATTAGCTAGGTCTTCCATGAACTTCCGCGAGTTAAGGCCTTAAGATCTACAAGCGTACTGAATGAATTGTTGTTACATTTCTAATACGTTGGTACATGCTACAAGTCCATGAACAATTTTTCTGTAAGGAACTAATTTTCATAGATGTTCTAGGTCTTCCAAGAACTTCCATGAGTAAAGACCTGAATATCTACAAGCGTTATCAATGGTTTGTTGTCACATTACTGATACAGTGTAGCGTCCTACAGGTCCAGGCAGCATAGTTCTGTAGAGAAATAATTTCCAAAGATGATCTAGGACCTCCAAGAACTTCCGCGAGTAAAGGCCTTAAGATCTACAAGCGTAATCAATGGATTGTTGTTACGTTGTAAAATGCTACAGGTCCATGAACCATTTTTCGGTATAGAAATAATTTCCACAGATATTGTGGTTTCGCAGCGCGGCGTCACGAACACTAATGCAAATCTACTGGTTGAAAATGTGCACATTTGATTTTGCCGGGATCAGCTGTTTTTTGTTTACTATTTTCAACCAGTAACTCAGGTAGTGCTCGTGTTATGCAACGTGTACGTACACGCAACACTACTATAGCCCAGCAGAAACCACTATTAGCATTATGACAGAAGTCGAGTTATGTCAAACACACAAGGCTAAGGTGGCGCTACCTGTTAATTTCATAGTGGCCGTTTTAGTTATTTTAGTGATCCATTTTGCCCGAAATTACACCATTGAATTTACTTCAAATGTAATAAAAACAACACTGCTAGTTTATAAATGTTAAATATTACTTTTTCCATAAAAATCGAAACATTCTAACAATTTGCAAGACGAAGAACATCTATTCAAAAATCGAATCCGCGTTGCCGGGGTAACAACAATCGCGTACGCTTCTGCATACTTGTTCCGTTATCAATCAAAACATTGGTTCTCCTGCGTGTTGACCTGTCTTATCAGTTTCCGTATCAAGTTTTCTATTTTTTGTTTGGTTCGAAATTCCCTAGGAATCACAACTCCACCATTACACATCCGCTTTTCTTATTATTCTGATCAAATTTACTTTGGGAATGCATCGAGTCGAGTGTCTCGGTTACCATTTTTTCGGTTCCCTTTCCTGGTGCATTCACTAAAAGTGTGTGCTCTCAGCATTTTTCTTAGCGGTGAAAACGCCACCATCGAGAATACCAAACTTCTTTTCGCCTTCTTTTAACGCTGACGGACGGCATCAGCGCACTCAGCAGTCCATGATTAATCGCCGCGTCGTCGGCGATCAAAAACGGCTCCGATGAAAAATTGCATCTGACGGACTAGTGATACTCTTCGCCTTCGGTTGAGGAGAGAAACCCAAAACTTTGAAAACTCTCGCGCGTGAACTTGAAAATGCGGACACATGTTCGCTCAGCGATCGCTCTTCACGCGTGTCGCGTGACTCGTGCGTACCGACATCCTGCTCACGTCGTCGTGGTCTTGAGCGCAGAGTGTGTGGTTGGTTTGAATTTTCCTTGGCGGTGGCGAAATCATCGCTGCTGCTAGCTGGTCTGCTCCGATTCTCTCTCGCAGCGCTCCTTCCATTCAGTTCTTGCTTTGCTGTGGTCCGGTTCGGTTGTGAAAACTAATACCTTGCGGAAGGAAAACGCTCCTAAGGTCTAGAGGTGGTTGTGGTTCGGTTTCGGTTAAGTCAACGCTCTTGTTCCGTAGCTTCCGATCCGGGGCGTTGGAAGTTAGTACCCGGGAGTGAGTGAACTTACGCGATATAGACATACCGTGCGCTGGTGGCATCAAGGGGTAGGACACGTGGCGCGCAACCAAAATTTGAGGATTATTTTCGAGGAATCGAAACTATCTGAATAACTCATGATCCAAGTGCACCGTGGTGATATTAGAGGGTGACATTTTGTTCGTAGTTCGTTCATACCCTCCACGAAATCGACTTTGCCGATTTTTGTCGTGAGTGCTGAATTAATAAGTGCAACTCGAGCAAGACAAAACGGAACGGAACGTTTCGCATTTCGCATTTTCGGGGGAAGTTCCTATATATTTTTATAACGGATTTCGGCCGGTTGCGCTCTAGTAGTGACGTGAAGCGCAAAGTATAGCGCAAAACAAAAAGAAGTGTGTGCAAAAAAGTTACTTGGGAATAAGTGAAACCAGCGACGACGTCGACGACACAGGAGGAAATCATGGCACCAAACATTGTCGAGCCAAGCGCACCAATAAAGACTTCCCTCAACGATATGGATGTA
This sequence comes from Aedes albopictus, assembly GCF_035046485.1. Taxonomy (NCBI): domain Eukaryota; kingdom Metazoa; phylum Arthropoda; class Insecta; order Diptera; family Culicidae; genus Aedes; species Aedes albopictus. The sequence goes on along the minus strand of NC_085138.1, from coordinate 109,426,932 downwards.
AGTGGAGCATGGTTAATTTTTAATGGGCGACTAGCTCTTAAAACATAGGGTTTGGTTTTTGCAAGGATTCTATAATTAGGTCGTTGCAGATAGTAGTGGAATTCATCTAGCCCGGTACAAATAGACTCGCTGCCAGCTAGACCATACATATATTTGGATCGATATTTTCGCGCTGTGGCGCCACGTCGCAATTGGCAATTCAATTATGCATCCCACGGCATCAACAATCAGCTGGGAATATTCGTCCTTTTCGGCCGAAGGTTATTTGATGCGCGGGAAAGTGAAATCGATATTTATGTTATAAAAATTGAGTTCGAGGTGTGAATAATTGATTGTTTCTGTCGATCTTCGAGCCAGAAATTCCTTAGCTTGTTTTTCAAATTGTTTGAAAACAATGAATAATCAATTTTAGAAGAATAGTATCTTCCTGATAAAAAGAGTTTTGATGTAATATTTTTGCACTAATCGATAGCAGGGTGTCTACTACCTGAAAACCCTGAAAACCGGGAATCACTGGGGAATTTTATTTAACAGAGGAAAACCTAAAATACTTTGGTAATATGTCGAATACTTAGGGAAACTTTGCATCGATAGAAAATAAAAATATTGCGTCGTGCGAAAAAAAAACAAAGCGAACTTTACTTGAAGATCTACATAAAGATCAGAAACACATCACATCAGAAGAAAAGTCCTCAGTTTACTACATTGTTAGTATGAAAAAAAAAGGTTTTCGGATATGTAGTGTTTACTTCTTTTGAACTTGAACAGTCAAAAAAAAATTTTGTTGCAATGCCGAGGATAAAGACGCTCTAGATTTCTCCGGATAATTATGCGAAAAGCAAGGTTAATCAAGAAGGCATCTATAACCATGCTAGTGGAACAAGAGTAGGGTTTCTTTCTAGATCTAGCAGATATATCCATCATGTCGGCGATTCCTATTAGATATAGCAAATTCCAAGTGGACACGGTTGACACTCTTCTTTGAGGATTTTTCCAGAAATTATTCTTTAGACTTTTTTAGAAACACATACCTTTTGGAATACCTCACAGGATTTCTCACAAGATTACTGCCTTTTTACACATCATTTTCTTGGTATTCCTTTTCATTTCCTCTCAGAAATTCTTCCGGATTCCTACCGGCATTTTTCCAAGGTTTGAACAAATATTTCCAGGATTCCTCATTGAGAACCTTCAGCCGACCTACTGATACCTTCCAGTGATGGCACAAATTTCCCAAATGGAGGAGAACGTGCCTTTGGAGCCGACCTACTGATACCTTCCAGCCCAAGTAATAATTTCTATGCTTTCTACTCTTAGACATTATTTATGAAGGTTTTGTCATTGATTTGGAAAACCCTTTTGGATTTAATTAGGCATTTTATATTGTAAAGCAGTTTTAATAACACATGCAACGTTAAAACACTCTGTAGACACATACAAGTCTCTTCAATAAAACTAGTCTGCTTGCCCTTTTGCCAAGCAAAACTTTTATTCTAAGCGGGCTGTTAAGAACGTATTCAGATTTAACCCTAAAACTTGATTTAAAGCCGCTTGCATGGTATATCGCTACGGTCCTAAATGCAGTCTATTAGCATAAAGTCATAATAAAGCAATCTTAAACCTTGTCGGAATTTCTAGAGTAAGCAAGCTTAGGAATATTGCTGCTATGCGTTCTTATCTCGGAAAATAGATTTGAAACGAACGACGAACAAAAACGTATGATTTCTCTCTTCACTATTTGAACTAAACACCTTATTTCTCTTTATTGTGCTATGTCACACTATATACCTACCTAACACTCGAGCAGATAAAACAACAGTTTCAAAATATGTAACACGAAACACCTCAGAAAAACTTGCGAAAAAAATTGGACTTTCTGTATTTTTATTTTTACATAGTTGACGGCTATCAGCCAGCCGAAGGGTTTTTAAGAACAATCAGTCTGTATACAGCTGTAGCCGCCTTCCTTAGAACCAAATAGTGTTTAGGTAGCGCAAATAATATGTGCTTAGTAGAAGAGCCGCATATGCTGAGGGTGACGGGTTCGATTCCCGGTCGGTCCAGGATCTTTTCGTAAAGGAAATTTCCTTGACTTCCTTGGGCATAGAGTATCTTCGTGCCTGCCACACGATATACACATGCAAAATGGTCATTGGCAGAGGAAGCTCTCAGTTAAAAACTGTGGAAGTGCTCATAGAACACTAAGCTGAGAAGCAGGCTTTGTCCCAGTGAGGACGTTACGCCAAGAAGAGAGAGAGCATATAGCCGAGGCGGTAAACGCACGGGTATTCAGCATGACCATGCTGAGGGTGACGGGTTCGATTCCCGGTCGGTCCAGGATCTTTTCGTAAAGGAAATTTCCTTGACTTCCTTGGGCATAGAGTATCTTCGTGCCTGCCACACGATATACGCATGCAAAATGGTCATTGGCAGAGGAAGCTCGCAGTTAATAATTGTGGAAGTGCTCATAGAACACTAAGCTGAGAAGCAGGCTTTGTCCCAGTGAGGACGTTACGCCAAGAAGAGGAGAGGAGAAGAGAGCGCATGCTGGGCTTTGCTTCGTATTTCTTAAGAACAGCAACTCCAGAATATGTTGCTTATACACAAACTGATCTTAATCAATCACAATCAAAACCAAGAGGGTTTAACTTGACGGTATTTCTGGTTGCAAATTGTGTACGCCATATTGATATTTTAATTGAGATTTGCGTGCATAATGTTGTGGGCGGGATTAATATTGTTATTTTTGATATGATAAAAAACCACAAACTGACGAGGCGCTTCATACATTTAGTATTAATTTTCTCATGGTTTTATCAGAGCTGTTAGGATTACTAAGCTTCAAAATGAGTTTTATTGTTTTGATTATAACAACAGCTTGTAGGCAATGAAAAAACTAAAAATGCTACTTGGGAGAATTGCTGAATTCCGACCGATTTCTCCTGGATTTTTTCCACGAGAATCCTACAGATTCTCTTTCCAGAATTTCTTCCGTAGGGTTTTTCGGCTTTGCTATTGAGATTTTCCCGGAGTCTTTCCTGCGTTATCTCTCAATCGGAGCGTTTAGTACGGTATGTCCACGCATCCTTCCTCCCCTGTAGATTCTACAATTGCCTCGATTTTGAAGAATTCTCACTAAAATATAGACAGTCCTAGAATCATCTTTGCGGTAAACACGACGCAGTAGGCCTGGCCGCTTTGATGCTTGTATCATATTTTTGATATGCTGCAAGCATCAATACTGACAAGAAAAATTTTTGGGCGTAATCTAACCTTAAATTTTTCCAGGATGCTTTCTTGTACTGGCTGCGTTTGTGTTAGATTAGATTAGATTAGATTGGATTAGATTAGAGATTAGAGTCTTTCCTGCGTTATCTCTCAAACATTGTCGCGGAATTTGTGCTAAAGTTTCTCTCAGGATTTCTCTTGACAGCTTTCCGCGATTAATTCCGGTGTTCCTCTTGGGACTTCCCCAGGAAATTCTCCCAGAATTTCTCCCAGAGTTTCTGCAGGAGTTTTGTCTGGGATTTCTACTAAATCTCCTCCAACGATTTCTCAAGGAGTTCTTCACGAATTTTCTGCAGGAGTTCCTCCCGAGATTTCTTCCGCAATTTCTCCTGTAATTTCTTCAAGAAATTTTTGTTGGCTTTGCTCTAACCGGGATATTTTCAAAAAAATCTCGCGAGGCATCTTTTGGAATTTCTCCCGGTTCTCTTAGAAGATTGTTTCCTGTGTTGGTTCTGGAATATCTTTAGTTTTGCTGGAATTGTTCTAATATTTCTCCGGAATGCCTCTTGGGATATCTGCAGACGTCGATATTTCTCATGAAGTTTGTACATAGTTTATTTAAGAGCATTTTACAGGTTTTTCTTCGTAGTCGTTTAGATTTCCTTGCAGTTTTTTAGTTTGTTTTTAGCTAATTTTCTCAGGGTTATTCCCAGAACTCTTCCCGGAATCCCTAACGAAAATTGTCTCAAGATTCTAAGTGCTCCTTCTATTCCTTGTTTATTAGTTGCTTTCAAAGTTCTTGCAGGGATTTTCAGGCATTGTTTTTTAATGTCTCCTGGGATAACTCACGAAATTCCCTGTGTGAAAATTCTGGAGCAACTCCGCAAGACCTATTCCAGTAATGTCGATAGGAACTTCGGAAGAAAGAGAGAGAAAAAAAAAACATAAAAACTGGGACATCTCTGGAAAAAAACTTTTGGGTTTAATTCCGGGAGGAAATATTAAGTAAATTCAAGGAGAAACTCTGAAAAACTCTAGTAGAAATCCAGTAATTACGGGTGAGGTGAACTCCCGCGCGCTGATGGAAAGCTCTCTGGAAGAAACCCCTGGAAGAACTTCTACAAAATCACGAGATAAACTGTATGGAAACTATCCCGGAAACCACTAATTCCTACGGAGTGTTTGAGTGCATTTTGAAAGGATCTTCAGAAGGAATCCTGCGAGAAACTTTAGAAGCATATCTAGAAAACCTCTGTATGAAATCCTGGAATTGTCCCAGAAGAGTCCTCGTGGGAAACTTCTGCAGAAAATCTGGTAGAAATTCCAGTAGCAACTCTCAGATATCCCGACAGAATAACCAAACAAATATCGGAAGGAACTCCTCTCTCCTCTTCTTGGCGTAACGTCCTCATTGGGACAAAGCCTGCTTCTCAGCTTAGTGTTCTATGAGCACTTCCACAGTTATTAACTGAGAGCTTCCTCTGCCAATGACCATTTTGCATGCGTATATCGTGTGACAGGCACGAAGATACTCTATGCCCAAGGAAGTCAAGGAAATTTCCTTTACGAAAAGATCCTGGACCGACCGGGAATCGAACCCGTCACCCTCAGCATGGTCATGCTGAATACCCGTGCGTTTACCGCCTCGGCTATATGGGCCCTATCGGAAGGAACTATTTATGGGAACAAATACGTAAAAAACCTCTGCATGGAAGTTTGGGAGAACTGGAGTAAGCCAGAAAAAACTTTGCCTAGAAAATTACTCTGAATTCCGCTACAAATGCCAACCAGCATTCTTTCTTGAGTTGTTTTGAGGGTTTTTCAATTTGATTCCCAGAATTCACAAATATCTTGAATACCTACGTTGCGGGGTGTTCCTAGCAATTTATCCATGATTTCTTACAGATTTTTTTTCCTGCTCTCACAATTTATCCCGCTAATCGTGCTTGAATTCTAAAATTTTGAACTTTTTTTTTCTGAAATTCCTTCCGAACTGCTTTCCGAAATTTCTTCTAGGATTTCTTCATTATTGCATTGTGGAATTAATCCCTTTAGGAAAATTATTCTTGGCAGTTTCTCTAATCCCTTCCGAGACTACTTGTTAAAGTACGGCATTTCTCTGTAGGTTGCTCCAGGTATTTCTTGCGATTGTTTTCTCCGAATTTCTACCGGAATTTGTTCCAGATATCTCAAAGAATTTCAGCCGGGGTTTTACTCAGATTGATTCAGAGATTTCTCTTATAATTTCTGACGGATTTTCATAACTAGAGAATATCCAATGAGGTATTTTGATAGAAATTTCGGGAAAAACCCTTTATTTTTTCTCAAGGAATTCTGGAAGTAATCCCGGAAGAAACTCCAGGAGATATCCCGGAAGGAACTCCATCAGAGCGCAATTCGAGTACATACAATCTTGCAATAGATCCAGGGAGATAAAACTGGTAGAGAAGCTCTGGTAGACATACCGGAGAGACCTCTTAGCGAATTGCAGAGAAGAACGTCTCGAGGAACTCGGAAAAACTTTTGGAAAATTTTGGATTAAATTCGGGGAGATACTCGTACATTACGGAAAGAGTTTGTGATCTCGGTACGGATTTGACGGTTTTCAAAAAGATACTTCTGTAATAGCGCTGAAAATGTCATACCTTCGACATCCTACGATACCCACGTGGGGTAGCGAGCTACTTGAGCAGTGGTCGGTATTTTAGGCACTTTTCACTGTAACTCCAAACCAATTAATTGACTTCCCTACCTCTTCGAAGCTTTCTCGTTGTATCTTGTCCAGTGTGTGAAGAATACAACACCGCAAGCAAAAAACAAGCAACAACGAAGGCGCAACAGCAACGCTTTGTTTTTTCGTTAGCAGATTATGACAAAAATCGCTCCTGATTTTGTTTGCAACAAAACCTATCAGAATATTTGTCTCGCATCTTTCAATATGTGATTCTTGCATTGTTTTACAAATGTACATCGACTTTGTGCTAGGCAAGAGTCTGATTTAGACCATTTGCTTATGTAAACATTGACGGGAATCGAAAATATTTGTAGAACCCTTGGTAGAACCTCCGGAATATCGACATACCCACAGTAAGTAATATTTGTGTTATTGCCTTCACCGTATGATAAGCGTTTGTTACGAAGCATGTTTGTTGCCAACATGCATGGCTTACAACAAAGCGTTCGTTCTTTCATACAAACGTTTTCGTATTGCGTACCCTGATCTTGTCATTCTTCCAAAACACCACCCATCATAGACGTAAATAATACAGAGAACACAGATTTCTGAGGATTGTCAAGGTTGAAATTGAAAGAATCTTCCAAGCCTAGGCCACGCTAACGCTAATAAGGGAACTGCGGGCATAACGCCCCCGGGGGCAAAACGCCTTCACGTGATTTCATCATATTGTGGAGGTTTTCTTTAGATGTAAGCAAACTAGAACCAAATCTGAACAGGTTAAGCCCTAGAACGGATGATATTGTCGAAGGAAAAGCGTGAAAAACGACGATTTTCCACATTTGGAAAGATTCCCTTATTTGCAGCGCACAGAACTTAAGAAATTCCACGCTGATTGTATGGAATCAACCTATCAAACTACCACGCGCCTCCTACTCCTTCATTTGCTGCTTGGAAGAATTCGATGGAGCCCCTTGGTATTTCACAACAAGTCAAAGCGGGCAATGCCAGCGGGCGTTTTGCCTCACCCAAAAAGGCGTTTTGCCTCCTACAGTTTTCCGGCACCTAAAAAGTAAGTGTTTATTTGAATGGTAAACTTTGTGGGCACGCCGGCCAAAAGTTCAAGTCTCTTAGGTAAGGGAATAAACTACTACATAAGGCAAAACACACCCTTAAAAACAGTATTATTTGAGGTTTATTACCGCATATGCTTTGGCGGGGCGTTATGCCCCTCTTTCCTCTTCTTTTCTCCGCGCCGAACAAATCGCTCCAAGTAAGGAATCTAGCCTCTCTAATGCCACTACATACTTACTTTTCGCGTCGAATTACTCCCGTCAAGGAATCTTCTGAAATTATGCGATATAATGCTTTTGAATTTTCAAAAATTAGTCTGTTTAATGCTACTATTTACTTTTTGCGTCGAACAACTCATCCCCTGAAAGGAATCTTCCGAATCTAGTCTTTCTAACGCTACTGTTAACTTTCCGTGCCAAACATTCTCTCCCACCGTGAAAGCCTCCAAATCTTACATTTTGCATCGAATAACTCTTCCCCGTCTAGGAATCTGCCGAAGTTAGCCGGTAAAATGCTACTATTTTGTGTACTATTTACTTTTCGCACTAAACAACTCACTCCCTGGCCTGGTAAAGAATCTCTCTAATCTAGCTTTTCTAACGCTACTGTTTACTCCTCGCGTCGAACTATTCACACCCTCTCCAACGCTATGAATATCTTTTCGCGTCAAACCTTCTTCTTCGTCGAGAAACCTTCCGAATCTAGCCTATCTAACGCTACTATTTACTTTTCGTGTCGAACTACTCACATCCGGTAAGGAATCTTTCGAATCTAGCTTCTCTAACGCCACTGATAACTTTTCGCATCAAACAACTCACTCCCGGCCAGAAATCCAACTCAATGGTTTCATACCAGCCACTTAAGTTAAAACAATAACTTTGAAGGCATTAATCCCAAGATACTTAACCAATTGCTTCCGAAATCAGTGACGGATTTGTAACATGAATCTTGATTGTTTTACGGTAAAGGTACTTGGTAGATCCCATGGAAAGATCGTTGCCATATTCTTTTTAAACTCATACTTCACAGTGCTCGTGTAAAAATCTTAATGAATAGCTGGCCTGTAGTTGATTTCCGGTGATTACCTTAGCAATTTTCTTGTCAGATTGATAGTGAGCTTTCTTGTGTTTTTCCCGCATTTTCAACTAGATGTTTAAGGAATTGTGATAAGGGTATTTATTAAATGATTCCCTGGCGAGATTATTTTAAGATTTTTGAGAAGATTTTTGGCAGAACAATCTTTTTCGACATTTTGGCAGAACAAATCTTTTTCGACATTTCTTTTTCTTCTAAAATTCTTAGTTTGTTACAGCCGAGATCCTAGGTAGACTTCTACTGTAACTATTGATGAATTAATGAAAATTTGATTTGTTTGTTTTTTGAAGAGATTCTTAGCTGATATCTCCGAAGATCGTCGGAATCCCTGGCGCTACGGCTTGATGATGGCTGAAGAGATTATGGGTGAATTAAACTGAACTTGAGCTTAACCTTGATTGAGCGCCCGTTGTTGCTCATCCAGTATCACCAGATCAGCTACATTCTTACAATAAACCAATAATGACATAGCTGTTTGGTGCTAACAGGCATCTTCAGTGTGTGAGTGTTGGTGATCTTATATTTTTAGGCGAAAATGGCATCTGCTATACGTGAGTTTGCTGATCAATGTGGGTCGTTAAGTTCTCTGCACCTGCACAACGTCACGTTGATATCGGAGTATTGTTGGGAAATGGGTATTTTTGGCAGATGGTTCACGCATTGGTACATGGAAGCCAGGCGTAAAGTGATACCTAGTTTGTATGTTGACAACTGTGAAGATTATGCGTGGCATTTTGCTGGGTTGCATAACTTGTAGGCGTTATATAGTAGATTGACACTGTTCTGTGGAAGTTATAGAATCTGTGGTCGAATTACTCGCGAATTTCAGTCAGAAAATCCCCGAAAGATCCAGTCAAAGTAGCATTTAACATGTATAAAAGCAAACATTGGCGGGGCGTATATTGGTCCCACTTTTTTCATTTAACACTACATACGATTCTGTGTTGGCTGGGGACACACTAGATGAATCCCCCATAACAAACCTTGAAAAGTGCTGTGGATGAGTTCAGAGACAAATCCTTTGAGGATTAGTTTCTTTTTTAATCTCCGGATTGGTTCAAAGTAAAGCTACAAAACCAAAATTATCAGATAAAAGTTTAACATAATGGTTACCTGAAGCCTTTAAAGTTCAGTGGACAATATTTTTTTTTCATTTACAAATAATAAATAAATCCTTACTAAAAACTAGCTACCATGATATAACGACGTTGATGGAAACTGTTTGTCTATATATTTTTCTATCTTTTTGCTCTCATATAAAATCACGGGTACTGGCTGTCTTAACCAACTATTTTTTTTTTTGCTCAGAACATGTCATATCTGTCCTATTTACTCACTCCTTGCGCCTCTACCTACCGTTCTTAGGTTTTTTTAAATACATTTGTTCAATAATTATGGTTGAAAAATAAAATTAACCAGAAATTCTGTCGTATGATATCTATGAAAATTTCACCAGAAATTGATCCTCCAAATTTACCATAATCCAGCAATTGTTTTTATAAGACACAATACCGACACTCCTTTGTTTTTTTTCCCTACAGAGACTTGTGCAAAAGAACATGAACAACTCTGACAAAAATTTCGGTCGAAAGTCTCAAGTTACACATACTCCTCTCTAGGAGCCACCAAAAAGTCCCATAAATATTCTAGCAAAAAGAAACATGTGTGAAGAACTGATAGAAGTTGTTACATGAATTACGATAGGAATTGTTACAGTTATTCCATTTATCGTATCACTATCAAAAGTTGCCCAGAATTACTCTGGATTTCTATTTTCGATTTTTTTGAGGTTATTATTAAAATGCTGTCAGTTTAAGTTTTTGTATGAATAATAATCAGAGTATCCTCAGAAATTGCTAAGTATTCTGCTAGGTGTTTCCAGTGTTCCTAGAATTCCTAATAATGAAATGAAATGTAGAATACCTTAAAGAAAATTCAGTAGCTGTACCAGAAATTTCTCTACGGAGCCACCCATAATTTACGTAAGACATGGTTTTGTATCCTTCTATCGCACGATAATGCGGAATGCAAGCCCTTGTATGTACATTGTCAAAATTCAGAGATCTGAATATCACCAGTAGAAAATTTCTCGGTTTATCTCCAAACTATTTCGCTGTGACATAAGTTCCGTGTACATGTTTGAAAGCATAACTAATCTCCTTGATATATGCATTTTGATATTGAAAATGGCTTACTGAATCAAAATACATAAGCAACAGATTTCAAAAAGTTGCTTACAGCTTTCGACGGTTAACTAAAGCCTGTATCCGCATTAATCGGGACACAGAAATATGGCTGCAACCCTGCAATATATACAACAAAATTGCTCAAATTTTGCCTGATAATATCTCAAGATGTGTTTATTTCACCTGCAAAATTTCAATTGAATCGGTGAAGTATCTTTTGTTGTAGCAATGAAACAGTAGAACGCGAGCAGTTGAATTTTGTACAGCCCCTGGTTTAGCTTGTCAGCGCTGTAACTTTTGAATTTGACAAAAGAATTGGTTGAAATTTTGAACACAAACCTCTCAATATACATCTCTTGCATAGGCAAAATTTCAAAAAAAATCGATGCATTATCAACAATGTTATAGCCGAAACATATATTGGGGCTAACCGTGATTTTAGCCTCTCAGACAACAATTAGTGAGCACCCCTTATTGTTTCGATTGTATTGTTGAAAGTACTGCACCAATAATCACCAAATTTTGCAGGAATAATATACACATAATCAACTACCTTCTGTGAAAATTTCATGGAAATTGGCAGAGACATTCAAAAGTTATGAATGGGCAAACATCGCACATGAAAAACATGAAACATTTTCATTAACACTATCCCCTATCAACACCATCTTTCAATCCAATCGATAAAAGTAGATGAAATTTTGCAAGAAAGTGTCTCTATAAGTATCATAACTGCTCACGAAATTTCATAATAATCCTCACAGAACTTTGAATTGTAGCGGAAAAGAACCATCTAGTACGCGAATGAAAATTGGTGATGATTGTACAAAATCTTAAAAACCACGTCTGTTTGTTTCTCAGCCACAGTTAAAAGTAATGCATCGATTTTAATGAAATTTTGCACAAATAATAAACATAAATCAAACAGTTCTCAGTTAATTTTTGATCAATTTTCATCGATTCAGTACAGAGTTACTGCCATACTTCTGTGTCCCGATTATTGCGGATACAGGCTTTAATCCCGCCAATAATACAAACCAATCCAATCAGTTGTTCCATTTTGTTTCAATTCTGGCTGTATATTTCGGCGAGAACTGCGACAATGTGATAGAATTTCCTATCTTGTATTCAATATTTAAGCTATAATGCAACGCTTATCTATCAAGTCGAGTCAAGTACAAGACACTGAAGACGTCTTACAGTTGAGGTCGACAAACGCATCTGTCAAAGGATGCAAAATCTTAGTCGATTTAAAAGGAACAGTACTCAACACGATTTTCTTTTTACTTGTTTTCGATTTATCCGTTTAATTTGTTTATGATATGAACACTAACCGACTTTGGTGTTAGAAACTCTAATTGAGGTATGCTATAGGTATATCTCTTTAAGTTGAATGACGTGTTACAATCGGAGATCGAAATCATCAGCCCAGTCAAAACATGCCGAGAGCAAAGACTTTTCCGAGCGAGAGCATCGACCCACATTCCTAGTATGCGACGAACCGCTGCTGCGAGCTGCGACATCCGCAAAAGTCGCCCTCTCCGGAATGTCTCGCCAGCTCCGGAGAAAAACATCCGAGATAAAATCGATTTTCTCTTACCAGGAATTTCACAAGTCAAACAAATAAACGGATGGCTCGACGTCAAAGTTTATACATTCGAGAGTCACGCCACTTTGGAACGAACCTATCTACTTCTATTTACACAAACTCACTTTCGTTATGTAAACGCCTTGGCTCATGTGTTGTTTCCAAAACAGATTGATAGCTTGATTGCTCGAATCCATCTGACTGACGGACTGACTGACTGTACCAAGTGCAGCCAGCCATCAGGTCGTATACCCAAGAAGGCACCGCAAACTGGAGCGTACGCGAATTTGTGCAACCTGACAGTACCAACTACCAACGGTAAAGCACAGTAGTAAACGCAATGTATGTGGATGGTGAATTCCACTGAAACGGTTGCGGTGCAGAAAGCGACCTAAAAGTAACATCGCGGTTTAGACAAAACACCACTTGCGGACGACATGACAACAGACGATGATCGCGCCACTATTGTGGTTTACTGTCTGAATACTTCTTTCTGGCGCAGGATTTCCAATGACCTACAGCAACTGGAATGACCAACACCATTTGGTCACCAGCCACAATTAATGCAGGCAGGGTTTCACCAGAACTGTGTTGACGACAGACGGGTAGAAGGATAGGCGACGACCGTCCCGTCGTCGTCCTCGTCAACGGACGACGGCGGTGAATCATTATTGAGGTTTGGGAACCGAACCATAACTTCTGATTGGATTTTAAATGGATGTGATAGTGGTATTTACGATGATAAAGCTTGAAACTAATTGCTGGTTTTTGGCCAGCAAGAAAGAAGTCGATCTTAAAGCAAGTCTTGGAGTGATCGAGAGTTTATCCTAGATATTCTCAACACGGTGTTGTTTAATATCTGTGTATTTGGAAAGGTGTTCGTTGCCTGTCATTGTTGTTTGGCGGCGATACACAATTCATAGGAAATCGGAAAAAGGTGTTCTGGTAAATTACATAAAAACTTATTCCTGGAATGTTTCTAGATCATGGTTTCCCAAACTATGGGTCGCGACCCCCAAGGGGGGTCGCCGGCCTTTACCCAGGGGGTCGCGAGGGGCAGTAGAATATTTTACTGTAACAGACAACAAATGACGGAATTTCTCTGGTGGGTCGCGAAAAGCACGTCTGCAGACAAAAGGGGGTCGCGCACTTGAAAGTTTGGGAACCTATGTTCTAGATTCCTTTCTATCTCATTACTGTAGGTAGGTAGCAAGATCAAAATTTGATATCGTAGATTTTACGCGTTTACAAGCATATTGTTCATATACGGAAATAAATCCATCAGGCACCTATATGCACATCGTATCAACTAATCTCACGCTAGTATAGTGTTCAATTGTGCTACAAACGCATTGAGTCGAACTTCCTTACGATTATGATTTTGTTTTACGATCCGTTACCGTGCCGATACTCGATAGTACTCATTACCCAGCCCATCGACCGCATCCTCACACATCCGCACCGAACGATGATCCAAGATCCGATCTAACCGTACGTACTCCCATCATCAGTTCTGCCAAGCACGCCTAAGGTTTATTGACTCTGACTGGCCGGCGGCGGAGCGATAACATTTCAGCAACTAGATCTTAGATGCTAATGACTTCTGGCTCTGCCGCCCCGCGGTTCCGCGGTTCCGCGGTTCCGCGCGCGGGTGCTCAACTTCCCAGAACTTTACATAATGCTTCACGAGCGCAATTCGATTCGCGAAAAAAGAAACCTTCGCTAAACTGCTATGAGTCAGCAATCTTCGGACTGCTTTCATTAGGAACTACTACTTGACAGGAAGAAAAAGCGAATGCCTCCGCCTCTGTGTGGTAGAAACAAGGTTGAACAAACAGTCAGTGTAGAATGCGATCATCATCCGAGTCCGCGTGTGTCGTCGTCGTCGTCATCGGTTCGGACGTCATGTTTTCGAGATGGAGGACGCACGAGATCGATTGCTTGCGTCAGATGTTTTCTTGGTTTGTGCTGGTGCGATGCTGCACCTCCCCGAAAACTATCGATCTTCTAGCTTCGCGCATTCGGATCAGTGGCCTTTTTGGTTAGAAACGTTGCGCTCATGTCCGCACAGTTGCGTCATCCTTGCACTCTTCGCATATTGTTTTTTGCATGAACAGTCGTTCAATGGTCAAGGCTTTTCGTCAAAAAAGTCAAGCTGCTCTGTCAACGGCAATCATGGGCAGCTCCGTGAAGGATCTTATTTTTGGATGTTTAAATTGCTCGTGCTGAATGAACATTAAAATATGTTTGCTGGTAATTGGCTAATTTTGCTGAATTATTCTGTGTTGATCGAGGTTTTCAAGTCATTTGAAAAAAAAAAAAAAACTTATTTTAGTGATCCAATTCTAAGTGGATTGATCATTGAACCGTTCATATCAAAAGTTGCTTATTATCATATCCAGAAGCTTCTCCGAAGCAGCCGTATTGTTGAAGTTTTTGAAAAAGTGCACGAAATCGAAAAAAAACCGTTCACTGGTGCTGTCTTGTGTCGCCTGCTATTACCAATTTCATAAAACCTCCACATACCGTTCCGATCCATGCGTTTCTGCGCTATCAGTTTCCTACTGTAGTTTCTGACTGAATTCGGCAAGTCTATAGTTTTCCAGTACGAAATTGCAATTAAAGTGGGCTGTGAGACCATTTTTACAAGAGTCCTGTTCTGAACTTATTTTTGCTGAAGCTTAGTAATTTTATGCTAATTGAACCAATTAATTGCAATGTACGTCTCCTTCAATTCAACTAGTATTGGACGAAACGCAGTAGATCATAAGCTATGAAAAAAAAAACTGTACGGTTGATCTATCTCTACAGTGTCGGACAAAGCAATAAGACCGCCTACCGTTTTCCAAACAAGTCGTGAACAGAACTTAATCAATTTGATAGGATAGAAATCTACTTCGTCTGAAGCTAATCAATCTCAATTTAAAAGTTTTACTTATGCTCAATAGCATTTTGAACACATGAGTTGATTTATACTGCGAAGAATTTGACCGACTTTTCGAATAGACAGCTACGATCATATCATATTTTTTGATAATCCTATGTATCGTAGTGCCACGTAGAAAGTGTGACGGGAATTGAATTCATACTGTGCCCGACATAGACGTGACTTTGATTAGCAGAATAGAGTCATTCAATGATTTTTCGAGTAATTCAATGATTGAAGTAGACGCATCTATTAAAAGCTCTAGTATCTACAATTCAGAAGTAGTATGATGATCTTACGCGACTTCCCAAGAAGACGAACTGAAGCTGGAAATTTTTCTGATTCGAGCGGTAGTAGCCTAAGATGTATCCTTAAGGCGAAACTGGAAGCATTTTCTCATTTTTTCGGTTTATGATTTTTTATTAAATAACGAAGCAATATTTTCAAAATCGGTTTTCGTGCACATGTAGAGTATGGATCAAGGTATCTTTAGATTGTTATCCATTTTTGCAGAAACCATTTTTTTTGTGAAATTTTGTTCAAAAATGGTTTTCACAAAAACGAAAAACATTTTCCACTACAAAAAAAATCTGAAGATACCTTGATCCATACTCTACATGTGCACGAAAACCGATTTTGAAAATATTGCTTCGTTATTTAATGAAAAATCAAAAACCAAAAAGTGAGAAAATGCTTCCAGTTTCGCCATAAGTTTGTTATGTCAGAATAAAGAAAGTCCAAGCGTAAAGCACACGTATTTCTTTGTAACTTCCTGCACACGTAAAAAAAATTAAAAAAAAGACGTGGACTAGATGGATAGAATTCGAGGGACAATTATTCAATCTTAATATTTTAGGGAAATGGTAGGTGAAAACATAAAAGCTAACTATTACGAATTGGCCATTGAAACCAAACTGACCATAAGGCATTGGGCGAGGTGCAAGAATAAAGCATATTTTTATTTCACAATTCTTCCGTGTGCAGCATAGTTGCACGGATTACTTTGTAGTCTTTGACAAAGTTTTTCGGCACATAAGACTATATTTCTAAACTACAATTCATATATTTTTTCTATATTCGATGAAACCAGGAGTGACGCATATGATACTTCCATTATTGCCCGGCAGGACACTTTCCAGATTGACACATTTTCCGGAATGATCCGTCTTACAGAAATACGTTCATATTAAAACTAAAATAAAGTTTGTTGGATAGGGTGTCTCTAGCTTGTATGGAATAAACCACATCTAGATTGAGTTTAAATAAGGGTGAAAGTAACATGATCGCTTTCTCTTCATCGACTCTCTTGTCTTTTTTACGTTTGGACGCAAGATTGCATCGCGACCTAACGAGACACTTGTTAAAGGACAAACGTCTTGAATTCCCGCTTGAACAGAGCATCAGAACTTCAGACGCACAAATCTCAAGAAGCAAGCTACAAACAACAGTGCATTTCATTATTCTGTTCTTGCTCACTTGTAATAAGCTTAAAATAAAATGATCAGGTGCACTGGTTTTGTTTACGAAGAGATTTGTGCGCTTAAAATCGTGAGTGGGTGCCAAAGTCGGCCATTGTGGCGGCCATTTTGAGATTCTAACAAGTCTGTCCTTAAAAAAAAGCTATAGCTTAGACAATACATGTCTGTTCAATGAGATTTTATTGCTATTGTTATTCCTTTACATGTCAAATGTTAAGCACCACCAGATGATCTACAGATAATATCTTTTCCCTGTAGCTTCAGATGAATTTGCGGTCTTTGACAAAGTTTTTCGGCACATGTAAAGCTATAGTTCTATATAAATAATCGGTTATGAGATTCAAGAAAAAGTAGTGCCCCTAACGAGAAAAATTCAAAAAACGAATTTTATTGGCGTTTCTCTGTGAACTTAATACTACTCAAAGAAGAAGGGAGTAACGAAAGTAATGAAAAGAAACGGTGGATAGAATCGCAAGTGTGCGACGAGAGAAATTGAATAGAAGTTGAAAATTAACAGAGGGTCATAATTGAACAACACAATCACAACGACGACCCTTTTTGCCTAACGTCCTGGTTTTAACCGGCTAGGTACTAGTAGTTCGGAGATGACTACAAGCCCTAGGCAGGCAAAAAGATCGTGGTTGTGATCTGTTAAATGTTGTTCGGCTTTGCTTTCGGTTCTATCGATCGGTGACACTTGTTCAGTTTCATATCGAGTTTCATATCGAGCGAAATGATCGCGAAGAACTCACATTTCAAGAGTTTGTCGGGAGTGAGATTCTTTGACAAGTTGTAGATTCCCTGATTATTCTATAAGTTTTTTTTTAAATATAAATAATAATAAACCAGAGAAAAACAAGCATGTTGTTTTCCAATGAATATATTATTCAAAGTAAAAGAAAACTATTTTTGAAACTACCATAATATTGTAGATGTCAAACTGGACAACAGTGTTGCATTTGAACGCGATCAGTTTGCGTTCATGTTCAAATTTGGCACGCTGCGATCAAAACGATTTGAACATTGTTCAGTTCAAAATTAGGAACGCGAGCGAGCTCGAAATTGAACGCACCTTGAACAATGAGCCAGAACTGCACCAGTATAATGCCACCATGCTAACATGATACCCTGGTACCCGCTAAACTGAAAAGGTCATATTTCTGCCATTTTTTCGCCAATTCTAGCAATCTTGGGCTCATTGGATTCAGAATCTGACCTTCTATTGTGAGGGGGAACCGGTCCGGTCACTGTGGATTGCGGATAATCCGTATTTCGGTGCAGAATCTTAATGCCCGATGCCACAATGTCCTAGGTCGTATGGCGCATTTTTTCGTGCAACAACAAGTGTATACAAATGCGTCACAAAGTCCTAGGAGAGAAGGCATATAGGATATGGAGACGCATCCAAGCTTTTGGACGTTATTTCGCATAAAAACGCGTCATAAGGACCGGGGCGTTGTCACCCCGGTCCATTCGATCCGCTCCCTTCCCAACCCCACAATGCAATGTATGTACGTATTACTAATATGGTATTATGTGGTACAGTAAAGGGCCATGTTCCATGAAGTCTTATTTCTACTTATTTCTATCTATTCATATTGACATTAGAACATTTAGCCGAATGGGGATCTGAACGGGCGTTCTTGAGCAGTGAAAAGCTCTGACACGCAAGTTCAATGTTTACTGCGTTCACGTTCAAAAAATTGAACGCGTTCAGTTCATTTTTGGCTCGCGTTCAGTTCAAATGCAACACTGCTGGACAACCCACGTCAAAAACCTGAAACGCTTGTTATTTCAATAAGATTTCCGATTGAGGAACAATAACACAGGATTGTAAAAACAATCATTCATTCGCATTGTAGCCAAAACAATGACAAATTCCTTTTGACTTCATGTCAAACATGGTTAATTTTACCGTAAAATTATTCTGCGTGTTCAGAAAAGCGATTCCAATATTTCCTTGTCCTTTTCGGTTTCCCATTGGTTTTCCCAATGGAGTTCCTTCTCTATGTGTTGCACTATTGGAAAGCATTGCAAATATTCACGTGCCCGGTGCATAGAAGAAATGAAGTTTTTTTTTCCTAGTCCTACACTTATCATGTATCTTTCCGCTTGATTATCTCTTGGAATTCCATGAGAAGTTATCCAATAAAAAAGTTTCTGATCTGTGGGATTACTTTAAGAGGATCAAAGTGTGCTGTGCCAAGAAGCGGAAGCAAAATTTTCTCGTTCTCTCAATTTTGCCCCGTTCCAATTCAAAATAATATGGAAATTGAACAGTGAAAAAATCGGAAGTTTCTGCTGTCGGAGCTACTTTTGCAGTTTTTGTGTTCGAGCACTGTTTCACGACATTATCAAGTCAGGAGGAAGCCGCTTATTTGGAAAATTATCCAGAAGTTGCTTCTAGGAGTCGCCCTGGTACTTCCTAAGAATCCTCCAGGAGTTCCTTCTGTTAATCATTCAGTGGTGCCCTCTGGAATTCCTTCACAAGTTCCCTGCAAGAATTTTGCAGAAGTTCTTTCCTGGAATCCGCCAGCAGTGTCCTGTAGAAATCTCCCAGGGCTTCTTATTAGCATTCCTCAGGAGTTCTTTAAGAGAAGCTTCCAGGAGTTTTTTTTTTCTAGGAATGTTCCAGGAATTCTTTCTGGGAATATTTCAGGAGTTCCAGGGGAACTTCTCAGCATAAATTCATGGATACCTGGCTAGACGATTTCTGTAGAAACTCCTAATGCATGATTTTATGAAAAAAAAAACCCTAGAAGAAATGCATAAAATAATCTGGAGGAATCCACAGAAGGCATCTGTGGTGGAATCCCCAGAAGGAATTCCTGGAGTAGTCCTTAGTTGAAGTTTGTGAAGGAATCCAAAACAGCATGTTTCTGAGTTGGTGGATGGATTTCGTCGTGTAGGTGAGTGTGTTTTGCGCGGTGGTTAGACTCGCTCGCAGAGTCAATCATGCTGATGGCGGCCCGTCGAAGCTGTCGTCAGTTGCTGGATGGATTTCGTCGTTTATTGTAAATATTGAGCGACTACCGATTGCTTGCTTTCCGTGTGAAGCGAGCAATAGCGCTGCAGTCTGCTTCAAAAGGTCATATTAGTTATCAAAGTGAATCCAGACTCAACGATACCTTCCCGATTAACAAACATTCCATCCTGCAGCTTTTGGTGGAGTCGCAGCGGTAAACGCGGTCATTCACAACAAAGGTGGCTACTAACATTCCTTCCCTCTCCCAAGCTGACTGCAAGGACGTGGCTGGCGCCGTTATTGTACCGTTAAAGAGAGCCTCTGGCGCGTGCGCAGTGAGAATGTTGACCACTTCCAGTCAATTATTCAGTTGATTCATTGTGCAACTGTCATTGGTTCGGGTCAATCACGGAGTAGCAACCATAGATATGTGCAGTCAGTCTAAGCTAAGCTAAGCTAATCCAAAACAGCATATTTCTGTAGAAATCTCCTGTCGAAATTCCTGGAGAAATGCGGAGTTTCCGTTTCTGGTGTAATCTACAGATGGAGTTCCTGGAACCTTCAGAAGGAATTTCTGGTGGAATCCCTGGATTGAATACCTGGAGGAATGTACTAGTTTTGGTTAAACTTTCAGTGTTGACAGAAATGCAATTATATGTTGTCGAAGTCGGAGCGAAGCAAAAGCGAATCACGCATGTTTGGCATCACTGCAACTACAACATAACATTTTTCTGAATTTCTTGAACAATTTTCTTTCAACAAGCTCAAGGATAATAGTAATTTATGCAATGATCACACTAGAATATGATCATTTCCATCAGTACTATCATGTTTCGCAGTAGTTAAAGTGCTCCAACATACTAGACCCGACGTTTGGAACAAGTTAGCTGTGCTAAAACCGGCACAGTTTTGCAAGCTCTCATCGTGAAAACGGTGCAACCAAGGTAGAAACTCAGATTGTTGAACAAATAATTATTGCATTGTGCTTCATAATGCAACCGTTATGAGTAACTTTTCCATTTAGTGCGAAAAAGTAGGCCGTTTCGGTACAAAAACGGCGTAAAATAAGAATTGATAGTGCCGAGTTGCAAAAAATGTGTATATATAATTGTTTCAAAGATATAAACTAATGAAAAAAACATCTTTGATTTATATCATACTAGCTGTCCCGGCAAACTTTGTCTTGCCAAGATGTGGTGGTTTGACAGCTGTTGAGGTCATTGCTGCATGGCACTCTAGATTGGTTTCATTTCGATCGTGTCGATTTTCTCTCCAGCTGATGAAAAATCAGCACTCATCAATTTCCTTAATTTATAAGGGGATTTTCGTAACTTTTTCTACTTATAAACATAGCCGACATGAATACGAATCAAACCGTGCAATAATCATGCTGATCGGTTCATCCGTTCGGGAGTTTTGTTGCCTCAAAGGAATTTCAAACTCATTTATATATATATAGATTGCTAAAGACGAGGGATGGTAACATGGGCCAAGGGGTGATCAAATCGGCGCCAAAATTTAGAACTTTTTTCATCCATTTAACCCGGGAGCGGTCGCGTCGTGTACTGAGTACAAGCACCGTAAAAAATGCACGCATGTGGTACACAGTGTGAGCGCGGCGTCGCTGCAGGTAGTCAAAGACGCGACTGCTCGAGGGTTAAATAAAACATTCAATAATAATGAAACACATGATGGTCGTTAACAAGTTTGATGAGCTCATACAATGGGAAATAGTTTTCTGTACTATTCAGGAGGGAGCTCACCATTAAAAATAAGAAATAACAGCATAGTTTGTTATGTTCCTTATATTATGATTTCTTGTTGGAGATCAGCTCAAGGATCAGCTTGTTAAATCAATCACCTAATGATTAACGGGTGCCGTAATCGCATGTTATAGAATAGGATAAATTTAGTAGCGTAGGATTACTAATGACATTGTTACTCGGCTACATATTCTAATAGCTACAATATCTGATTACCGTAATTTGGGGTGAAATTGATCACTCTTTAAAGTTTTCGGCGTTCAATTTTTGAATGATTCATCGATATTTCTGAACTTAATATTTTGAAATAAATCCGAAGATGAATATGGTAGTTACCATTTTATTGTTAGGAATAACTTAAAAACATATTAGATTTAGGTAACCCATATTGAAACAAATACAGAAAATTTGGTAAACTTTTATGAAATCTCAACTATTTACATCATATGTCACGGAAATTTATACGTTTCTTTCGAACAACGACAATTTGAAGATGTCTTCCAAGATCTCCCAATCATTATTTATCGCAGAAATACGTAAGGTTTTATATGTAAGGTTCTATTGCTCGTCATGTAAGGCCAGTAGTCGAAAAAATGCACCACTAAAAAAATGTATAACTTTTGATTGAACGCATCCACACAGCTGATTTTACCGTATAGTATGTGTAGATGATGCCATGAAAATTTCATAAAAATCGGTAAAGTATTGGCAAAGATATCTCAGACGCAAAAAAAAAATAGATTTTTAAAATTTTGTGCACCACTGTAAAACATGGTTTTGGCTACAACTTTACTGTTAGTTTGTAGGTAAAAAACGTCTGAAAATTTAACTGTAGGTCTCCAACCTAATACATATTAAATGGTAAAAATTTCATCAAAATCGGTTCAGCATTTTTTTTCTAGAAATCAAAACTCAAACCGCGTTAGAGTAAATTTAGGCATTTTTTAATAATGCCAAGGTCCGTGTGCACTGTTTGGATTGTGCTCCGATTCTTATCAAAATTTGACTGCGTTAAATATTAAACTGTGTTCAGTTAAATTTTGAACCATTTTGGATGAATACTTTCAAAGTTAGAACACATTGAATGCCACAATAAAAAAAAACATGTTTGATTATTGCGACATTTGGCCACATATACGACCACCACTTTTTAGAGGTCAGATCAAATTGAATGAAATTAGCTCAAAATTTTTCCATTTACTAACAGAAAAACTTTCATCGAAAACGGTTGAGTATTTCCGGCTCTAGAGCTAAAAAAGTAAAAAAGGAGATATTTTCTCACACAAAATTAAAAAAAAAAATATTTTTTTTGCGTCAGATATCTTTGTCAATCCTTTACCAATTTTCATGAAATTATCATGGCATCATCTACACATACTAGTAACTGTTTAAAAAATCAGATGTTTGGTTGCGTTCAATCAAAAGTCATACACTATTTTCTGTGGTGTATTTTTTTCGAGAACGGGCCTTAATAGAACCTCGAGTTGAATAACGTTCATTTTTTACTTTTTTTAAAATAAAAATGAAATGGTTTGAGATCAACTTCACCCACAATAATGGTAACGAAATTCAAATAGGATTCAAAGAATACTCTGCAGATAATCGTTGTGAGAAAAAAAAAAGTTGTCAGCAGTTAGTCGAATGATATTTTTACTCGCCGGTAATTGCGATTGTCTTGCAAACCAAAAACATCAGAGATTGAATCAGACAAGATCAATTCGTTTGTGTTCTCTGATCAGCAGATGCACTATTTTTATTTTAGCAGTAGATGACACATTCTACGGGCCCCGTATCATCAATACCAATTTTTCAAAGTTGAGTTATGGCATATTTGACATTTTTATCACATTCTACATGACTTTCGTCATCCAAAAATGTATTCGACATGATATTAGTGTTACAATAAATATAAATTGAATGGCGATTAAAATTAACATTAAAATCGTGATTTTAAGTCTTTTAGGCACACTTTTCATCCAAACTATCCTATTTTAAACACCAACACACTGATTTTTCAAAAGTCTTCCATCATTTGTAGATAAATGTATGTAGATTTTTTAGCATAAAAAGATTTTTAATCGGAAGACTTTACAACTCTGAAATATGGCCTATCATAGTATGGGTTTTTATTGCGTTGTAACGTCACGAAAAATCAACATTTTTAAATTTTATTCAAATACGGAAAACGTTACAAATATGAAATTTTGTATGCTCTTTGTACTCGAAAAGATCTTTCAAATGAGACTAAAAAAAAGAAAATCGGTTCACGGAAGCCTGAGTTTCACCTGGTTGAAGTTTGCGTTGTAACGTCACGAAAAAAAGTTCTGTGGAAAAGACCAAATCTACGAGACCAAATCTACGATGTAATTGTACTGCGATATTGTAAATTTTTTAATCGTAATCTAGTTCACTCAAACCGAAAATTTCTGTGATATGAGTGGCCAACAGACGAAACACTGACGAAATTACAAAGTTATTAAGTTAGTCAAAGACTTACAGTTGATGGATAGTTTGAGAGAGAACTTACAAATTTTAAATTTCATACATCTCAGAATCCCTTTTACATAGAAATACGATTTCTTCGGCAAAGTTGTTTGGTAAGTAATGGACTTGCAGTTGATTTACCAATAGATGCGAGATTTTGCCACTAGAAGACGTTAGTTTCCATTTTGCAAAAGCAGTAAAGGGATTCGAATTTCTTGAAAAGTATTCTACAAGCTGGAACTTTTTTCACTTTGGACATATTGTATTCAAATCATATTGTAATCAAAGATCAATATATAATTCTTAACTTACAAAATTTAATTTGAATTGATTCACTTATTCCTTAGATATAAGAGAGTCAAAAATATGATCCTGCTTAAAGCGCTCCATCTTTGTGTAGAGCTAACCAATCAAGTCCAAAATTGTAGATATTACAGATAACAAGATGAGGAACTATCAGTCAAAATTTGAAAATTTTTGATATACTTTGTAACGTTTTGACGTTTTTATTCTTTTAAGTAAAATAAAGTTTGAATTTAATTAGATTAAATTGATATATTTTTTGAATATTTTGATTTTGATTTAAGAATTTGTTTTTTTTATAATTAATTATTAGTTTTCATAATTATTTTAGTTAATTTGTAGCTTTTGACGTTTTTATCTTTTCAAGTAAAATCTTAATTGAATTGGATTCGTTGAATTTGCCTTTGAGTTTGAACCGTTTCCATTAGTAGAGATTAACCGTGTCATGTAAGGTTTGTGTCTAGACTAAGCTAATGACGATTCATGTCACATATCTTATAGGACTTTTTCGATGGCGCAAAATAGTTTTTGCAGCCATGTGCGATTTGAATTTGGCGCACTTGTAAATAATAGTTTTTAGATTGAATAGACGACTGCTTCAATAGCAGGAAATTTACTTGACTAGAGATTTCGACTGACTCCATCACTTGATAGTTGAGTCGGCTGGAGAACAGAAGCGAGCTTCGGCGACCTTCTGCCAGTTTTAAGTTTTGTTAAGGTGTGTAGTGTTTTGTAGTAATGTAGTTCTGTGAAGTAGTGCTGTTGAAGTGAATTTATAATAAATTGTCTTTGTTTTCCGTTCTATAGTTACTTAATTTTTGGATTTTGTCGCCAGGGACAGACGCTCTGTTCCCTGTGCGTTTAATTGTTGTTAAAAAAGGTAAATATTAAAAATTGAATTCGTTTTAGTGTATGTTGTTTAATTTTGTGTTCGTCTTTGGACCTTAGCGTCCAAGACGCTTTTTATTTTGGATTCCAAGCCTTTTTTGCTGCTCCTCGCCCGCCTAAACTGGCAATCAAACGGAGAGTAGGGAGTATATCCGGCCTACCCGCGTGCGGTTTAAGTACGAACGGGCAGAGTACCGGACTGCCGACACTTCCCCTCCGCACCTTTAATCCGGCGAACATTAACGGGAGCTAAGCAACGTCGACGATTGGCCACGAAGCACCGACCACGAAAAAGCCTGCGCAGGTACGTCGTTTTTAAGTTCATGGCCATGATAACACACACACACACACACACACACACACACACACACACACACACACACACACACACACACACACACACACACACACACACACACACACACACACACACACACACACACACACACACACACACACACACACACACACACACACACACACACACACACACACACACACACACACACACACACACACACACACACACACACACACACACACACACACACACACACACACACACACACACACACACACACACACACACACACACACACACACACACACACACACACACACACACACACACACACAACACACACACTTCACGAGCATTTTGTAAACAATATACGCGTTAATGAATTCAATTGTTTTAGTTTTTCTTTGTTTTCTACTATTATTTTTTTGTTTTATTCCTTAAATTCCTGTTTAATAAATTCACTTCACCGACCTCTAATTGTTTGTTATAGTTTATTCTGAGTTTTAGTCCGTTTTTGTGTAAATTTCCGTTATTGTTGGAGTTCTTACGTTTTGTACATTAGCTTTAGTTTATTTGGAGTCTTTAATCGGCCGTTCGAGAAAGCCCTTGAGATAGGAGTCGTTCAAATAGTCGGGCATATCGAAAATGAACCGGTGGTCTCTCGTACGCGAGAGTGGCGCAAAAGCCACCGCGTTTTTCATATTCTCTCGAGCTAATTCGGCGAACGGTTACAACTTTATAAAAAGTTACGGCTTGTTGAATGTGTTTTGGGTAATTAATAAAATTGGCATGCTTTTGAAAATTTGCAACTACCACCACTGCACAATGGTCCGAATCCACGTTTTAGCAGGAAAAAAATCGGTATCTCTGTTTTTGTTAATTTTAGGCATTTGGTGTCTTCAGAGAAGTTGTTTGAATATGTTTGCTGCATCTTTTCCAAAAATTTTTGATTAGGGTGGTCCGCGTCTTAGCTCAAATCTGGAATAGAACTTTTAAATTTCAAGTCATACGCGATCGAGTTCTTCAGCAAAGTTATAGGCAATGCTATTTTGAGCAACTTTGCCGAATACGCCGTTTATCTAGCTCTTAATTTGAACATGGTAGGTCAATTTTTAGTTTTGACTTAGGGTGAGCCACCCAAAAACGGTTTTTTCGCAATAACTTTTTTATTTGATTTTTTTCGAAGATGTGAGCTTCGGAGCATTTGAAGAGCAAGTAATGACGCATATTTGTTCTGAACATTGCACGTTGCTAAGTCTTGTCATTCAAATGTTATGGGCAATTGTGACTTAAAATCAACGATGTCTTCAAATGCTTATATCTCTAGGAGCTGGTAAAATAAAAAAAGTTCTTAAGGCGGCATTTGGAAGGTCACATATAAAGCCAAATTTAGAGCAAATATTACAAGAACGTTATTTTTTAAATTGGAATAAATCGACTCCAAAAATCCCCTTTAAAAATCGAAAAACTACTTATAACTCATACAATTTTAAAGATAGAGTCAAACTGTCTTCGGAAAAAATGTAGGCTTTTACCATGCCTACAAGTTTTCCATACACGATTTTTTTGCAAAACGTGAAACAAAAGCTTGAAATTGATAATTTG
The DNA here is from genome assembly GCF_035046485.1 of Aedes albopictus. Taxonomy (NCBI): domain Eukaryota; kingdom Metazoa; phylum Arthropoda; class Insecta; order Diptera; family Culicidae; genus Aedes; species Aedes albopictus. The sequence continues at coordinate 109,400,374 of NC_085138.1, read as the reverse complement.
ATTCTTAGGGGTACATGCTATGTTTTTCTAGGAAATCAGAACGATTATATTCTTTAAAAACAAATTATCAATTTCAAGCTTTTGTTTCACGTTTTACAAAAAAGTCGTGTATGGGAAACTTTTAGGTATGGTGAAAACCCACATTTTTTCCGAAGACAGTTTGACTCTATCTTTAAAATTGTATGAGTTATAAGTAGTTTTTCGATTTTTTAAGCGGATTTTTGGAGTCGATTTATTCCAATTTAAGAAATAACGTTCTTGTAATATTTGCTCCACATTTGGCTTTATATGTGACCTTCCAAATGCCGCTTAAAAAACTTTTTTTATTTTACCAGCTCCATGAGATATAAGCATTTGAAGACATCGTTGTTTTTAAGTCAAAATTGCCCATAACATGTGAATAACAAGAACTAGCAACATGCAATGTTCAGAACAAATATGCGTCATTACTTGCTCTTCAAATGCTCCGAAGCTCACATCCTCGAAAAAAATCAAATAAAAAAGTTATTGCGAAATAACCGTTTTTGGAGGGCTCACCCTAAGTCAAAACTAGAAGTTGACCTACTATGTTCAAATTAAGAGCTAGATAAACGGCGTATTCAGCAAAGTTGCTCGAAATAGCATTGCCTACAACTTTTCTGAAGAACTCGATCGCGTATGACTTAAAATTAAAAAACTCTTTTCCAGATTTGAGTTAGGACGTGGACCACCCTATTTAAATTTTTTTGGAAAAGATGCAGCAAACAAATGCAAACAACTTCTCTGAAGACACCAAACGCCTAAAATTAACGAAAACAGAGGTACGGATTTTTTTTCCTGCTAAAACGTAGATTCGGACCATTGTGCACTGTGTGGCAGAAATTAATACCATACGGCTATTAAACTGAAAGTCTAGTGATCCACCAAACAACTTAAACGAAGCAACCATCTTTCCAATTAATCACGATCCTGAGATAAGTAAAACTAAAAATGTGTATGCCCTCTATCGCCTCCTAGTGGAAGGATTTGAAATCATACGGCTCATCAATTGAAAGTTCTTGACCAGCCAAACAAATTTGGCGAGGACACCAACTGTCTAAATTTTTGGATCTTGAAATATATGGGATGGATATTACGTCAGTGTTACATCTATTTTTGATATAACAAGAATCACCGACAAACAGACGTAACACCTACGAAATCGAAACTCATATGTATTTCGGGACTCTAATTAGGGTATGTGTTTCATAATTAATCTCATGCTCCCATATTCATCCTATTCGAAAACAAGCTATTACGGCACCGATTGATTCCGTTCTTTTTGTTTTCATGGGTGCTCACTTCTAACAAAAAATACAAAAATAAAAAACAAAACAAACAACGCTTCAATCCTTTGTTTTTCGTAGGATGAAAACGGGAGCCACATGCTTAAGAAGGGAACCAATACCCTACTTAGACTTTAAACTTTTAGAATGTTGATGTCTTTGGGAAAGTTGTTTATCTTGTCCAGAATTTTCAGTTTAAAAGCCGTTTGGTTCAAGTTTCTAACTGACTAGTGGTAGTTGAAATTTTGAAAAATAATGCACTTTATATTTATTCAAAAAATATTCAACATGTTGTAACTTCTTATAAAGTTCCCAAAGATTTTGCCAAAAAATAGTTTCTCAACTAATCAAAATTTGTTGAAAACTTTTTGAGAAATTCTAAATTATTTTTAACTTTTAATAAGCGTCGCCCATCCAATAGTAAATCAGCTGTAAGTTTTTGACTTATCAAACAATTTTGCCGAAGACACTAACTCTCTAAGTAATTATGACTCTGACATATATAGGATGGATTTTTTTGTCAGAATTAGGTCTATTTGTCTCTGGAATCACATAAACTGATGCCCCTAAGTGGTATGCAGATCCTCAGGTATGTCTTTGGTTCAATAACTGCTCGCAAATCTTAAAGCGTTTTTAATTGAATCAATGACATTGCATAAATTATTGAAAAAATGTATAATTCGATGGCGTGATTAGTTTTATGCTGCAAAATCTAAATATCTGGCGGTGCGAAGTATTGAATATCAACGGTTTAGTCTTTGGGACAATATTAGATGAACATGGGTGGTACTAGGCCGAAGATGGGTACCATTAACCTTCATGAAGGAGTTTTCATACTGCTGATAGCAATAACTTGGCCCTCTGAGCCATTTATCACAAAACGGATTTTTGATAGAATAAAATTGCTCTTGGAGCAGTAAAAATAATGCAATAATATATTCACAAATTCGGGCAATTTTGTCTGATTATTCTGATTAAAAAATGATGTACATTTTCGTGACGTTACAACGCGAGCAGAACCCTGTTTGAAACTGAACGGGCGTTGTAACGTCACGAAATGTAAAAGTCGATTATCCAAAAAACGAATCCGAAATGTAAATGTTTTATTTCACTGCATTGAAGAAAAAACCAATAAATTTCAATGGTGGGAGAAATTTTCAGTTTAAAATAAAAATCCGAGCAAATTTTTCAAGATGTTGGTTGCGCGGTAGAGGGGGTCGAATTCTAGCGCGTTGTAACGTCACGCTACAAATACGCATTTTAAACAAGTTTTTCAAATGCAAACTAAATGTTAAACAGGTCAAACATATCGGAAATTTTACAAGGAATCTGAATATGATAAAAGATTTTGAGGTTTACAGTCGTTTTTATGAATTAAAGTACAAAATCTGACTACGGATGCGTAGAAACGTTGTAACGTCACGGTAGAATGTGTCGTATCTCGACGGCGTGATGAGTTATATGCTGAAAAATTTAAATATCTGGCGGTGCAAAATAACGGATCTCAGCGCGCTAGTCTTTGGAACAAAACTAGAAGAATATGGGTGATACTAAACCAGAGATGGGTGCCGGTGTCATTAACCTTCATGAAGGAGTATTCATACTATTGATAGCAATAACTTGGCCCTCCGAGCCATTTATCACAAAACGGATTTTCAATAGAATAAAGCTCCCCTTGAAGCAGTGAAGATAATGCAATTATATATTCACAAATTCGGGTAAATTTGGCTGATTATTCTGATTCTAACATGATGTGCATTTTCGTGACGTTACAACGCGAGCAGAACCCTGCTTGAAACTGAACGGGCGTTGTAACGTCACGAAATGTAAAAGTCGATTATTCAAAAACAAATCCAAAATTTAAATGTTTTATTCCATTGAATTGAAGAACAAACCAATAAATTTCAATGGTGGAAAAAAAATTCCGAATATCATAAAAATCCGAGCAGATTTTTTAAGATGTTGGTAGCGCGTTAGAGAGGGTCGGATTCTAGCGCGTTGTAACGTCACGCTACAAATACGCATTTTGAACACGTTTTTCAAATGACAATTAAATGTTCAATAAGCTAAATATATCAGAAATTTTACAAGGAATCCGAATATAAAAAAATATTTCGCGGTTTACGCTCGTTTTCATGAGTTATATAGGAAAATCTGACTACGAATGCGTCAAAACGTTGTAACGTCACGGTAGAATGTGTCAGATACATATAGGTACACATCTGCAAATGGCGATCGATGCGATATCTGGGATTCCCTTACCTTGCACTCTCGTCAATTTGAAACGAGAGGGCGTACCTGTTGGGCGGTGATTGGCGATTGTCTATTGATTGTTAATTGAAAGTGAAAGTGATCAGTTAGTATAACCCGTTAGAAGTATCGTTGAAAATGAGTGGCTTGGTAAGAATTGCATATTAAATTTTGTATTTACAGTTATTAGTCACCATAATGGCTTTCAAAAGAAGCAAACATTTTCTGAACGAATAAACCCCTGATTCTCTGAATCATCAGATCTTTTAATTAATATGATAAGTTACATTTTGATTCATTGCTCATCCTCTTATCAGTGTTTATTATATGTCTCACGTGGTTGAACCCATGCTTCTAAATGACTGTTTTCTGAGAGAAGATTAGCCTTATACTGATAATCACATGGATGTTGAAAACATTTGAGACATAGTGTAACCTCACGAAGGTTCATCACTTTTTGCCCTTGCATTTCCCTAGTAACTGAAAAAAAAAGAACTTTCGTTTCATTTCGCTTTTACGCGACTTGTTTGAGATTGCAAACTTTGTATATCATAACTGTTGACTTGGGAACAATCACCGTCCTGAAAGTTCCGCAATAAATCTACCGGCAATTTGGCCTAGAGCAGTAGCAACGCGCGCGCACCTACAACATCCATTTATCTTAATTGAGATAAATTGCTGTGTGACAGATTTCAACTCGGTATCATTGTTGTATGTATACACATCACATCTCTAACCGACCGCTCTCTCCGTTATCCTTCACAGACAATCTGCAAACCGGCCCCCTTCTCCGACGAACTGGATGCCGTTGCCGAGCGGGACCGATGCGACTACACACAGAAGATCACCTACCAAATGGCCAGATCCGGCACGGCCCCGCGGAGGATTCGCGTCTACGCCGACGGTATCTACGATCTGTTCCACCAGGGCCACGCCCGGCAACTGATGCAGGTGATTATGCCCGACTTAATTACCAACCAATAGGTAACCGCGCTAAGTACTAAGTATCGATTCTCGTTCTTTGTAGGCCAAGAATGTGTTTCGCAACGTGTATCTGATTGTCGGCGTGTGCAGCGATGAGCTAACGCACAGCAGGAAGGGCCGCACCGTCATGAACGACGACGAACGTTACGAGGCGGTCCGGCACTGTCGCTACGTGGATGAGGTGAGTTAAATTCCGCGTGTTGTGTCGTCCGTCGCGACGATGGGTTGTTTGTCGTTCTTATTTTTTGTTTTGTTTTCAATCAATTAGTCATTAAGGTTACAGTTTCGAAATGGGTGGTTGGGTACAATAATGCAGACGTAGGAAGGACATTTGATTGCATGAGGAAGCTTTCCAAATCGGGTGTGGAACTTGGCAAAAGACATCTTCGTGAATGTTACTTTCTCAGCGACAGTCCGAAGAAGATTAACCTCTGTAGATATTTTTAGGCGTTGTCCATAAAGCACGTAAACTCATTTTTGACCATCTTAGACCCTCCCTTCCCTCTCGTAGACTTTTGTCGGTACACAATTTCTTCAACTCTAGCTCGTCTAGGGACCTCATGAGAGATTCAGGTACAACTCCGGTTGCCGAGAGGATCTTCAACTCTTCCGCTAGACCGTGGTACTTCATTATCTTGCCGGAGAACGTTGATTGGACATTATGGTCTAGCGGTACAGCGATGTCGATGAGGGTTACCCGCTTCATCCTTTTGTCGTTAACCACAATGTCAGGCACGAATGAGCACGTCCATAATGATCTCGCTATCCCAGTACAGCTTTATGTAACTGTTTTCCAGAACCGGCTCAGGCTGGTACTTTTAGAAGGGTACACATTTGTCGACCAAGTTGTGCTTCAAAGCAAGCTGTTGGTACATAATCTTGGCAACTTCGTTGTGATGATCAAGGTAGGCTGATTCATCTAACGCTGAACAGCCTGCAACGACATGATCTACCGATTCTCCTACTGAGTTACACTTCCTACAACGGTCCTCCACGTTGCCGTGAAATATATACCGCCCCGCCGGTAATTGTTCATCGCAATTACCCGGTCCTGGATAACTATCATAAAACCTTCTGTTTCCGAGAAGAGATCACCCCGCATCAGCTACGCGTTCGATGCCGCCTTATCGATGTTCTCGAGCTCCGGTTGGTGGGGGTGCATCCCATGCAACTCCTTCTGCTTCCATGTTCCGGTCATCTCGTCTACGATCTTGATGTCGCAGTTTAGTTGCGCCAGATGCAGGGCGGTGTAACCGTGGTCAGCAGACTCTCTCGATGGACAACTATGGGTGGCGCATTCGATGATGTGTGAACGCTACTTGTACCTACTGCTTGTTCTAGCGCCTCGTGGTCAGTCTTGGTCCACTTTACCACCTCAAAGCTGTAGGTCAACAGGGGCACACGCACAGCAAACATGCTGCTCGCCTTTACCTTGTTGCCGGCTGACAGAAAGCACTTCAGAAAACAGTTGTCGCGATGCAAGAACTTGTCCTGTAGTTCCTTTTTGAACACTGTTTGGCGAATACCTAAAAAGGTTGATGTAAGCCGAGGTATTTGTACCATCCATATTCCGAATCATCTTCTGTTCGTTGACGTAGAAACAGCAGGCATGTGTTTCTTGACCCCGACGAAGATGAACTGACCGACATTTGTCAATTCCAAACTCCATCCGGATGTCGTTGCTGAACACCGTCACAAGCAGCAACCTTTGTACTGATTCCTTGTTATGTTCAGTTGATAGCCAATTAAACCTACCTGTTCGAACTCGTAAATAAAACACCACAACTTTCACCGTTCCGCGCATGCCTAATCCAGCTTTCCCGGTCTCCGTTACTTCTGATGCATTCCAATCTTCTGTGCTTCGTGAAAATTGAAGTCATCAACAGGATATAGTCCGGATTGTATTCCACCTTTTCTACTTAACAGATGTGCTACTTCTTTGGCAACACCTCTTGCCTGAATTTTCAGCAAGTCTCTAACTTCTGGGGAATTGCCGGCCTGCTGGAAAGACTCCTTCATATTTCCCGGTAACAAGAAAGGCTGCAGAACGAACGTAGCTAATTACCGTGGTATTGCCTCGCTGAGTGCCATCTCCAAGATGTTGGAGAAATTGATTCATGAGGGTGCAGTGCACATTATATTTTGAAGAACAAACACGGATGCATGCCCAAGCGATCAACATCTTTCACTCTGGCAACGTTCACTTTATTCATAATCCGGGAGATGGAAAAGGGTCATCAAGTGGATGCTGTTTATACAGAATTTTTCGCGGCATTTGACAAAATGAAACCATACGATTGCACTTCCCAAATTTGAAAAATTGGGTTTCGATGGCAACTTATTCAACCGTTAATGTTGAACATCCGATTTTGTTCCTTCCGCTTCGAACATTCTCCATAAGCCCGCAATCCTTTGCCAAAAATACTCAACCACTGTGTACATGGGTATCGAGGATCTCAGCAGGGATGCCAGATGATTTTTTGAAAAATCTGTACCGCTCTTTTCAAAAATCTGAATCCCATACAAAATTTGGGTGAAAAATCTGTATCCCATAAAAAAAAAATAGCCCTTCCGGCTCAAAAATCTGTATTTCATATAAAAACGAAATCTGTACGGATGCTCAAAAATCTGTACAATACAAATAATTCTGTATATATGGCATCCCTGGATCTCAGTAATGTCGACTTCTGTGATATCTCGGAGTTCTGCGGTTTTCACAACATTGATTTCGCAACATAACGAACTAGAATTGTTGATCGATTCATTTGCTTGTACTGTGTTATTCGACCTTCGCCGTCTTCTTGCAAACGCATCCACAGCTACCGCAACTAAATACACAGTGAACTGTAGATCGTCGAGGTTCAGTACGACCTCCAAAAACCGTGGAATAATATCCTGGTTTAAGATGCTTACTGCTCTTGTTTGCCGATACGAATACCGTAGCTTTGGTATTCGGTGCCGGGACATGGAGTCTGTCCCACGCCGTCCCACGTCTGTCCCAAAAATCACAAATAGCTGTAAACACATCCTCATCAATCACTTCCTAAACATTACCACTACTAGGTCTACTACTTCTGTTCCTTCATTGTCCAGCGATTGATGTCGATGAGATCAATATCGTCCGCAAAGTCGAGCAACGCATGTGCTTCCAGGATTCATCATGGGGTTTCTTCACAAGTTTCTCCAAGAATTCCTCCAGGGATTTACCCGGGAATTCCTTCTGTGATTGTTTCAGGAACAACTTCCAGAATTATTTTAAAAACGCCTCCAAGAACTCTTCTTGCGATTCCTTCAGCAATTCTCCTGGAATTCTTTCAAAAACTTCTCAAAGAATAAATCCAAGACTTCTTCCAGGAACTGTTTACAGATTCCCTTAAGAATTCATCTTGGGATTGCTTCCGAGATTCCTCCTGTTTTTTCAGGAATTCTACAGGGATTCCTTCAAGAGTTCCTCTACGTACTCTTTTTAGGATTCGTTCAGGATTTCCTCAAGAATTTCAATGGTTTCTTCACAGTTTCGACTTTTTCAGAACTTCCTCGTGGGATTTCTTCATAAACTCCTCCTAGAATTGCATCAGAAATTGACCCTTGAATTTCTTAAGGAATTCTTCCTGGGATTCCTCCAAGAAATCGTCCAGGGATTCTTCAAAAATACCTCCGGGACTTCTTCCAGGATCCCTTAGGGAACTCCTGCAGGGATTTTTCTAAAAAATCCTACAGGGATTCGTCCAGAAATTCCTCTACGAATTCCTCAAGAGATTCCTCTAGGAATTTATCGAGAGATTCTTACAAGTATTCCTCTAGAAATACCTCAAGGTTCAAGGAATTCCTCTAGAGATTCCTCCAGGAATTCCTTTTAGAGACTTCTCCAGGAATTTATCATGGAATTTTTACAGGGATTCCTCCAGGAATTACTATAGAGATTTCTCCAGGAAATTCCCTAGATATTCCTCCAGAAATTCCCTAGAGTTTCCTCCAGAAATTCCTACATACATGACTTTCTCTGTTGGAATTTCTCCAGACATTCCTCCAACAGTTCCTCCAGGGATTTCTATAGGGATTCCTCTAGGATTTCATTCAGGGACTCTTCTAGGATTATCTTCAAGAATTCCACCAGGAATTACCTCAGGAATTACTTCGGATATTTCTCCAGGAATTCCTTCAGAAATAACTACAACAATTTCTCCAGCAAATCCTTTAGCGATTCCCTCAGAAATTAATCCCCAAATTTATCGAAGAATTATTTCAAGAAATTCTTGTTACAAGTATTAATATTTGTTACATTAATAAGACAAAATAATTGTTTAATGTGTTCTAAATGTAACATTCGTGAGTTCTTTGTGTTATATGTTTCAATTCGACTTCTTTCAGTATAGTGGCCCACGAAGTGCAATCCTATTTTGATTGCCAACTTTCAGGCCATTTCGTTCAGCGGATAAATAGTAGAGATACAAACCTTTTCCTGGCACGGACTTCAAGTTATAGAGCTCTAGTAATCGAACCCGTAACGGGATGCCCGGTTAGGATTTGTTTTCCTAGACAAAACCAAACTATGAACACGGCTACATAGGCTGTGAACTTAAAAGCAAACTGCCAACTAAAATACAATTCCTGGATAAATGATGGACCCAAAACCAATACATGAAACATCAACATCCTGTGATCGGAAGATGTTATCCAGCAGGATAGCAGGGCACATTTATGTTCTGTGTTGTGCTGTGTAAATTTGTGATGTTTCTTGTTTGTGCATATGTAATGTTCTGTGTATCGTAATGTATTCTTTATTATCAGTGCTGAAAATTCCATTTCGTCATACCTAAATTCAATCACCTACAGCTCATTTTAGAAGCTGAACCTGAGAATATGATATATGAAAAACTTGTGCGGCTAGACCAGTTCTGCAAGAAAGTCACAGAAAAACCGCTATTTTTTAGTATTTAAGGTAAATGTCACGGACTGCCTTTGAAAAATGCCAAATGATATTCACCGTGAATATCATTTGCATTTTTCGAAGGAAATCCGTGACATTTACCTTAAATATTCGAAAAATTTAGGTTTTTTTCCATTAATAATTAATTTTCTATTATATTTGTAACATGGCGCCCAACGTGGGGCATGAGCATTTGTAGGGTTCCATGTTGATATTTTGTAACATCTTTCAGGGATTCCTGCATGAATTCCTCTCGAGATTCCTCAGGAATTCTTTCGAGGATTTCTTCAGGAATCTTTCAGGGATGCCTTCAGAAATTCCTAGAGGAATTTCTCTCGGAATTTATCAAGGAATCATTCCAGGTATTCCTCTAGGTATCCCTCCATGACTTCATCCAGGAATTGCTCCAGAAACTCCTCCAGGAATTCTACCAAGAATTGCCCCAGGTATTTCTTCAGGAATTGCTCCATAAATTTATCCAGAAACTGATCCAGGCATTTCTTCTGAAATTCCCAAAGAAATTCATCCAGGAATTTCTCAAGGAAATCCTCCATAAATTCCTTCAGAATTTATGTCAGGAATTTATTTAGAGATTCCTCCTGGAATTTTTACATTTCTCCGAGAATTCTTCCAGGATTTCCTCCAGATTTTTTTCTACAAGAGATTCCTTTAGAAATTCCTTTAGGAATTTCTTCAGAAATTTCTCCAGGGATTCCTTTTAAGATTCTTCCAGAGATTCCTTCAAGAATCCCTCCGATGATTCCTTCTGAAGTACATCCAAGAATTCCTTCTGGAACTCCTCCACTAATTCCTCTGGGAATTCCTCTCAGAAACTTTTCCAGGGATTTCTCCCGAAATTCCTCTAGAGATTCTTCCTGAAATTCATTCAGGGATTCCTCCAGGAACTCTTTCAGGGATAGTTCCACGGAAATTGTCCAAGAATTCCTAAAGGGATTTCTCCAGGAATTCCTCCTGGGATTCCGCCAGGAATTTGTCCAGAAGTTCTTCCAGGCATTCCTTCTGAAATTACTTCAGGGATTCATCCAGGGATTTTTCCAAGAATTGCCCAAGAATTTCTCTAAGGATTCCTCCAGAAATTCCTCAAGAGCATCGTTTCCCAACCTTGGCTCTCGGGACCCCCCCCCCCAGTCTGTTGTCACCCCGCTTTTCGTAGAACAATCGAAGCAGCGTGTCTGCAAGCAGTTGGGGGGTCGCGAAACAAAGGTTGGGACACTATGCTCAAGAAGTTTCTTCAGAAATTTCTCCAGGGATTCCTCCCAGATTTACTCTAGGGAATCCTCCAGGAATTCATCGAGGCATTTCTTCAGGATTTCTTCCAGGCTTTGCTACAAGAAATCATCCAGGAATTTCTTCAGGGAGTACTCCAGGATTATTTCCAGGAATTCCTCCAGGGGTTTCTCCGAAAATTCCTAGATCCTGGAATTCGTCCAGCAGCTCCTTCACGTCCAGAAATTTGTCTGGGAACTCCTTTAGAGTTTCCTCAAGCGCTTTCTTTAGAAATTTCTCCAGTGATTGCTCCCATAATTGCTCTAGAATTCCTTCTTTACTCCGGGCATACCTGCAGGAATTCCTCCATGGATTTCACCAGGAATTCCTTTAGAGATTGCTCCGAGAGTTCTTTCAGAAGTTGCTCCAGAAATTCCTGTAATGATTCTTCAGAAATCCCTCTCGGGATCTTTTGAAAAATTTATTCGGGAGCTCGGTCAGAAATTTCAGATGCGGTATCTCCTTAACACTAGCCAATATTGATTGTACCTTGGATCATCATTCAGGAAATTAATTCTGAGATTTCTACAGAAATTCCTTCTGTGATTCCTTAGGTCGCTCTATCTGAATTTGTGTTTAGGATTTCTTCAAATTCCCTCTAGAATACTTTCTGAGATTCCTAAAAGATTCTTCAAGGAACTCCTTTCTGGATTCCTTCAAAGATTCTTTCTGGTACTTCAGGGAATTTCTTCCGGTATTTATCAAGGAGTTTCGGAAATCCTTCAGGAGTTCCATCCCAGATTATCTTAATAGTTTGTTCTGGAATGTCTTCAGATTTTTTTTTTTACTTCCAAAAGGTATTCCTGGAAAATATGCATGGGAATTCCAGCATTTTCACCCGGGATTTCTTCCGGGGTTCCTCCAAAAGTTCCTTCCAAGGTTCCTAAGAAACTCCTTCAAAAATTTCGTCTTTGATTCCTTACAGAAATTTCATGCAAAGCAGTTATCTTTCTGTGAGTTCTTCAGGAATGCTTTCTGAGATCCTTCCAGGAATCCTAGAAGGACTTTTAGTATTTCTCCAAAATTTCTCCGGGAGTCTTCCAGAAGCTCCTTCCGGGATTCTTTCAGTGACTACTTCTGGGACTGCTTCAAAAGTTCCGGGAATTTCTATTGGGCTTCTGTCAGAAATTGCTGCTGCAATTTCTTTAGGAAATCCTTCGTGGATTCCTTCGGGAACTTCTTTCGGGTTTCCTTTGGGAACTTTTGCCGGGATTCTTTCGGGAAGTTCTTCTGGAATTCTTTCAGAAACTGCTTCCGAGAATCCTTCAGGAATTCCATCCTAGATTATGCTATTAGTTTCATCTGGAATGTCTTCAGAAGTTTCTTTCAACCTAAAAATATTCCTGGGAATTCCTGTAATTTCTTCCTGGGTTCCTCCAAGAGTTCCTTCCAAGGTTCCTACAGAAACTCCTTCCATCTGGGACTTCTTACAGGAATTTCTTTCAGTATGCTTTCAAAAACTTCTGCGGGATTCTTCCAGAAGGTCATTTCAGTAACTACTTCTTGGATTACTTTAAGAATTACGGGAATTTCTACTGAGCTTCTGTCAGAAATTGCTGCTGCAATTTCTTTAGGAACTCCTTTGTGGATTCCTTCGGGAACTTCCTCCGGGTTTGCTTTGAGAACTCTTCTTCCGGGAAGTTCTTCTAGAATGCTTTCAGCAACTGTTTCCGGAATTTCTTCATGAGCTCTTTCCAGGATTCAGCTAGGAACTCTTCTTTGGTTTCCTCCAAAGGTTCCGTTAAGAATTCCTGCCTTTCTGGAATGCCTCCAAAAGTTCATTCAGGAATGCTTTCTGATGTTTCTTATGGACATCCTGTAAGAGTTTATTAGTGAATATTTTGAGAAATTTCTCCTGCAGTTTTTATTTTTGGCATTTTTCAGTCCCTTCAAGATTTCTTTAAGGAAATACTTCAGCAAGTACCTTCTGGATTTCCTCCAACTAGAGTTCCTGAAGGGATTTCAGATGGCACCTTTTAGGATTCTCAGAAGAAATAAGGAATCTCAAACACAGATTCTGAAGGAATTCTTAATTATCCTTCGGAAAAATCAAGAACTCCCTGAGAATCCCAGAAGAAACTCCTGGAGGAGTCGTGGTATAAATTTGTGGAGAAACCCTTTGGAATCCAAGAAGGGCCTTTTGGAGGGATGCCATCCTTCGTAACGTATATAATTTTGCCCGGCTTCTTGCGATTATTAGATAATGATCCGAGTGTTCGGATTCGGACCCCTCTAGGACCTCACGCTCACATCTATAACTTCCTTCTTATCATATTTGATAAGTGAACCATAATTCAACATAAATGAAACTTATTCTCCGTAATTCTACGTAGTACCTCATCTATTAGACTATATAACCAAATCTCTCTCTCACCCTCCCTCTCAACAGATCGTCCGCGATGCCCCCTGGGAGCTGGACGACGAGTTCCTCGACAAGCACAAGATCGACTTCGTGGCCCACGATGAGATCCCGTACAGCTCGGACGACTGCAACGATGTGTACGCCAACATCAAAGCCCGCGGCATGTTCGTGGCCACCGAGCGCACCGAAGGCGTCAGCACGTCGGACATCGTGGCCCGGATCGTCAAGGACTACGACATCTACGTGCGGCGCAACCTGGCCCGTGGCTACACGGCCAAGGAGCTGAACGTGTCGTTCCTGTCGGAGAAGAAGTTCCGCTTCCAGAACAAAATGGACGAACTGAAGGACAAGGTGAAGAAGGGCAAGGGGGACATCATTAGCAAGTGGGAAGAGAAATCCACCGATTTCATCCGGACGTTCCTGCTGATGTTCGGTAAGGACAGTCGAATCTCAAACTTCTGGTCCGATTCGAAGCGGAAGCTCACGTCGGCGCTGAGCCCGCCCGGAAGTCCCAACGGTGGTAGCGAGTACGGCGACGAAGAGGGAGACAGCCCGGATTCGGTGCTGGACTCGCCACCGATGAAGCGCTCGAATCTGATCAGATCTGCCAGCGGACTCGGTCTGTCGGCGAGGAATCACCTCTCGGAAACGGAAGACGACGAGGAGGAAGAAGAGGAGGAGGAGTTTGTCGATTCACGTTCGCGACCCGCTTCCAACTACAGTTTGGCGGCGATAGCCAACGGTCAGCACTAGGAGGGTGGTGCGTTCAGTGTGAGTGTCTGAGATTGAGATAATTTTGGGTTGTTTGGGCATTCGCTTTTCTTTCAAGCAAGGAACGGACTGGGTCTTGAAACCGACTAAGGTGAAGAATGCGCAGATTTGTTTGATGAGAGCGAACGCAGTAACGACTGAGACTGATGATGCTTGTATGTGTGCGTGAGAATGCAATCGAGGTATGCGTAGCTAAATTTCCTGCATATTATTACATATTTATTTAATTATAGTCGCATGTTTAGAGAAGGTTTTGTTTCTTCCTTTCAATAGCAGGTTTCTTTTGTGTTGCAAACATTATCCGTTTTAATTAGCTTTTCATTTCACTCAAATATAAATTTTATCTAGGCCTTTAGTGTTAAAACTACCTAAAAGTACATCGAATTGGCATACTTATTCTAAATTGTTTAATTTTCTTCGTCAAAATGCTAACATAATGGTCTAAATAACTCCTTTTCTACGTTAGGTAGCTCAGGGATGTTACAATACCGAATTGGATTCGATAAATAAGGCTGTTTCATTTTATAATTTTAACGAGCAAATCAGTCCACAGTGGTCAAGGACAGGCATCCTGTTATTGTCCACTGTGTGATTGTTTTGCTGAGTAAGGGATGGTATATATGCGAGAGTATCCAGGTGCTGATCGGCAGATTTTTTGAAGCGAAGTTTTTAGCAAGAATTTGAACCAAAGTTTTTGGAATGGCGGCCAATGGTTTTATACATACACATTTGGCGCGATCTGATGGCAACGAACGGTGGTAGGTGAATACTATTTCCAAGACGACTTTGAGCAGAACATTCCAGTGAAATTTCTCGAACGCGTAATTTAATACCCTTGGAACTAAAATGACATTCAAATTTAACTTCCTTCTCATAAGCAATCTAATGTTATTTAAAACACCTAAACAACAAACGTTTAAAACAATTAGTGCTTTTCCCTTCTATACCTGTAGCTTTGCGAAGACGTCTTTTACACAAACTGTTGGTTGTCTACTAAATGTAAACTCCCCCGTAATTTTCCGGTTGATAGATATTTGCGAGAGTTGCCTTTAAACTATTGAACAATGGGAGCGAACCCATTTGACATGAATGCTGTTTGACCTAGTGCAAGCGCATTTATGTCTTTTGGGGTTCTTCCCAAAAACAAATACCATTTCCTAAGATCTAGAGAGCTTGAATACAGCAAACGTGTGTGGTCTATGCCGCTTCGAGCAACCAACCGGATTTCCAAAGAATGCAGATAAAAGATTCTCAAACAAAGAGGGAACGCGTGTAGTTGAAAGCACACAGAAGAGAGAACGCAATACATCGCAGTACCCACTAAACTAATAGTTAACGCGCACCTTAGTGCTATTTATTGGAATGGTCAATATACTTTTTTTCCTGGTAGTTGGTGGAAGCTGGTCGGCTCCGGCTCTAAGGATATGATTCGTAACATATACAATATATATATTATCTGGAATAGTATATAAGGCGTCATGTTTGTTGAATGTACCGACCGACGAGAGGCAGATTTACCTAAACTATGCAGAAAAAATGATGGAACTACCTATGAATAATATTGTATTGGCGCAAATTCAGTTGCCAGTTTTTAGAAGCTACCAGTAGGCAGTACATAGTAGGTTGTTTACATTGGAAACATTTAATAACTTATTCACCAAATTAAAAACAGAACGAAAAATGCAAAGAAAACCATGGAATAAATACATTGAAAGTAAAATAATCATGTTATACACAGCTGGCGGTGATACGTTGAATGAGATTTTAGTTTTGAAGAATTCCTCCAGGATCGCGATAATAAGGAATGGTATGTTGCATTCGGTTATTCACTATTTTTTCCCAAGACTTTATTTGAGTTATTGAAAGTTCTGCTGACATTAGTAGCTAGCTGGGCCGGATTTAAAAATGTGACCGGGCCATAATTTTCAGGGAGCTCATTTTATAGAATTTTCTTGATATTATTTATTTCCTTATCCTAACTATAACTTTTTATTCGATGAGTCACTAAGTCACAAATATGAATTGTAAAAAAAGCTTTTAATTTATTTCGGATCCGTTGACGCGTAAGTCTTAAATAAACGATAAAGTTAAAAAAATACAATGTAAAAGCTGGGGTTGCGAACGTGTAGAGGTAATCATACCATCTACTATAGTTGCAGCAACACACGTGAGCTGGGAACAGCTATTATAGTGATGGGCAGAGGCGCGTGATCGGTTGGTGGCCGATCGACGAAAGAATGTGTAGGTAGAGGATCAAGAGCCGATTCCTCAACTTCAGCATAATAAACGAGCACAGTCAGTCCTCATTCCGGAAGCCCTCGACCACGATTGACGGACGGCACTTCTCCGCCATTATCGACGTCAGGACCAGTCGTGGCGCTAACATCGACTCTGACAACTATCTGGTGATGGTCAAGCTGCGCTCAAAACTTTCCGTCGTTAATAATGTACGGTTCCAGCTACCGCCACGGTACAACCTAGAGCGATTGAAGCAACCGGATGTCGCTTCAGCATACGCGCAAAATCTCGAGGCAGCGTTGCCAGACGAGGGTGAACTCGATGTGGCCCTCCTAGAGGACTGCTGGAAGCTTGGCTGGAGGACAGTAAAAGCAGCCATAAACGACACAGCCGATAGCAGCATCGGGTACGTGGAAAAGAGTCGACGGAAAGAATGGTTCTACGAAGAGTGTAGAGCGATTTTGGAGTCTCTTTAATAAAGACATATCAATCAAACAATCGATTTTGGAAAAGAACGCAGCACTGGCGGAAATGCTGCAGCAAGGAACCCGACAGAACGTGAAACTTTACAAACAGAAGCGGAAACAGCAAACCCAAGCTTTCGGGGGAAAAATGGCCGCCTGTAAGAAGTGGAGTGCGAGGAAGTGAAACTGCAGTGCCGTTCCCATGAAACACGGAAGTTCTACGAGAAGTTCAACGTATCCCGCAACGGCTTCGTGCCGCGAATTGAAATATGTAGGGATAAGGACGGAGGACAGATATAATTGACAGATGGACGTGAGGTGGTAGAAAGGTGGAAGCAGCACTTCGATCAGCACCTGAATGGCGTGGAGAACGAAGGCACAGGTGACCACGAAATCGGAGGAAACGACGACGCCAATGCAGTGGAGGACGGAAATGAACCAACTCCCACGCTGAGGGAAGTTGAGGATGCCATTCACCAACTCAAAACTAACAAAGCAGCTGGTAAGAATGGTATCGTAGCTGAACTCATCAAGATGGGCCCAGAAAAGTTGGCCGCCTGTCTGCACCGGTTGATAGTCAGGATCTTGGAGGAGGAGTGGAAGGAAAGGGTTATCTGCCCCATTCACAAGAAAGGCGACCATTTGGAATGTGAGAACTTCACTGCCGTGAATCGCAAGTCAGTCCTATCTGCATTTTGGACAAAAATGAGTTAATGGCCGTTTTCGACCTTTCTTGGGATGATCTTTCAGCTACCTGGATAAAAATATTTAGTTTGTTCAGTAAAAATAAAAAAACAACACCAAGTGAGATTGTCCCATAATGAAATGTAATCGCAAGTCAGTCCCATAACGAACTTGTGTCCTTCAATACAAAACTTAACCCCGTTTTAGCCAGTTTTATATTTTTCACTGTTACGTTTTCACATTTGAAACAATGTGTAAAAGTTTCATGATGATCGCAGAAGTTTTCAATTCAAGGCGATTTTTTTAAGTTTCACATAAATAGAAATCGAATTTGAAAACTTCAGAGTCCATTTTCTCAATGCCTACTTTTTGCAGATGGGACTGACTTGCGATTCACGGCAGTTCAGAGCGATCACTATTTTGAATGCTGCCTACAACATGCAATCGCATATAATCTTCCGTTGTCTGTCACCTATACGAATGAGTTCGTGGGAAGTTATCTTCATCGTACGACAAATCCTTCATTAATGCTGTGAATACCAGGTCCCAACGCATCACCTGTTCATTGATTTCAAGGTAGCGTATGAAAATATCGACCGCACAAAGTTGTGGAAAATCATGAACGAGAAAGGCTTCTCCGGGAAGCTCACTAGACTGATTAAAGCCATGATGGACGAGTGTGGGGAGGCACAAGCAAAATTAGTCTATGCTACCCTAGACTATACATACAAACAAATAACATTATCAACGGCAGACAAAAATGTTAGCCGCCGTGAAATACGAAGGCGTATCATCAGTGGAAATCGGGCCTACTATGAACTCCAAAAGAACCTGCAGTCGAATAAATTTCACCCTGGCACCCAATGTATCATGTACAAAACGCTGATTGACGGTGGCTCTCTACGGGAACGAGACCTGAACTATGCTCGATGGGGACATGCAAGCACTGGAAATGTTCGAGCGTCGCCTGCTAAGGATCATCTTTGACTGCAGGAGAACAGTGTGTGTCGGCGAAGAATGAACCACGAGCACCATGAACTACGGCGAAAATCCGGATAGTATTTCCAAACGAACACCGAATTCGCGAAGTACTGCTGTATTTAAATTTCTTCTGTACTCCGACTTGGTGTTTAAACCGCAACACACAGATCTGTACTCAAATGTGTACTTATTAAAGTGACCAGATGATCAGAGCTCCAACGCGGGACATTGATTTGGAAAGATGCATAGTAAGGTGAAATCATGATCTTTTTTTTTTGTTCGTAGAATACGAAGCACTCATTTCTTCTACCAAGCATATCTTTCTGCGTTGTGGGCTTCGCAGAAGTGGGACAAACTCATAAACATCCCAACTAACATTTATTGTGAATGTAAACGTCAACAAAGCGTCCACAATACGGCTTGATGCTGAGTTACTGTGTTGTATGTGTTGTATATATGGACGGAAGCTTCTATGCAAGCCCTATACCAATGAATCTGGCGAACTTAATCCACATGTACATGCTGTGCGAGCAGCTTCTATGCCACCAAGTCATAGCTCTTTTCTCGACTCCTATGTAACCACTAACTGAATAACATCTTGAGAAGACGCTTTTTCAGCCTTTTCACAGTTGTTAAATAATAGTTAAACGGCATCCCCAAATTAATCGATTAAATATAATTAGGTTATGGATACCGTGACGCAATACATGTGGAACTGGAATCCTCGCTTTTAAAATTGAATAATTAAAGTACTTGCCGCTACTTGGAATCGAACTCCCGATCTCCGTATCCACTGGTCCCGATGATGTCCTCGTTGCCTCACTGCTATATATGAATAGCACAGAAAATAGCCCGTTTTGTTTTACTCTAGACAAGGCTTCATAATTGTGCTACAAGAAACCTTACCCAACTTCATCTTGCTGCAAAAGCTTGTGAAACGTCAAACACAATAATGTTTACATTGAACAAGCTGTGTGGTTGCGCCAGCAGGTTTTTCGTCACAGCTTCTAGCTGAATGAATGTTCTTTAAACGGCTACACAGCGCTGCTGTTGTGTGTATTTGGAAACATTACAAAACGTACTGTATAAAAGCAGCTGTTGTATTCGCTGGGACTCTTACTCGATTTGCACATCTTCCGGCAAATCTTCCGGCATTGAATAAATAAATGGTGCAATAAAAGCAACCCAAATAATTTCACAGCACAGAGATGGATAGCTGTAAAGAATTTGTGCAGTAGCTATATATCCCGCCTAAAGTTTGTTTTGACAATAATGTTTACATTTGACAAGCCGTGTTGGTATGCCAACAGTTTCTTTATTACAGCTTCTAGCTGTAATGAAATCGCATAACGGCTTTCAAAGCGCTGCTGGTTTTGGGATTTGTCAGTATAACGAATTGACTATATAGTGGCAGCTGTTTTGTTAGTGGAGACTCCTATTCGATTTGCTCAAGTTTTCACATCTTCCGGGAAATCTCCCGAAGTTGAAATAGAGTGGAGTACAGGCAACCCCAGTGACAAGCGATGGATTTCTGAAAACCGAGTTTGGTAGCTGTATGGTGCTTGTTTTGCAGTCGTGTATTAGCTTATGATTTATATTTGACTAGCTTCCTTTTTATTCAGCGTTGACTGCTTTTATTCGATGGTTACACAACAGAAAGCAAATGACTGAAGCTTATAGCGCTAAAAATGTTAGTTGGGATTTTTCTACAGTCTTCAAAACAAACCTGATAATTAAATCTAGCTGTCAAAAATGGTTTTAATATTTCAACTCTCAATTGCTTTTAAAATTAAAATTAAGGTAGTTCAAACTTCGTACACAAGTAAAACAAAAATCGTTAGTAAAGAATTTTTGCCTGACAAGCATGACGTGAACTCTACAATTTTTTGAGGTTATTATTACCCTCAAAGTGCCTGAAAATGTTAACCAATCTAGTTTCTGCTTGTCCAATTTTGTCATTTGCGTACTATTTCCTTAAGTAGCTCGGATGCTTCTCTGTCAACATTGATTTTAACATGCGAGCTTAACATATTTGGGCTTATCATGGGGCTTATGATATGCTAAAGTGACCAGACGTACCGCGTTTCGCTAAGTAAATAGAGAGTGAAACGAGTACAATTTCATAAGTAGAAGATGAAATTAACAGTCAAAAAACGGTAGAAAACTTTTTTTGTTTTAGGTGTTGGTGCGAGTTTTCTCTGGATCAATGAAAAACATATCGAGAGCAGCGTTTTTTCACGACAACTTCAATGCTGTATTCAAAAGAATTCATTTAAATCGTGGGCTTCGTGGCCGGGTGGTTAGATAGAGATTTTTAACACGGAGCTAGTTCATCTCGGGGCCCACGCTTGACTTCCCTTCCGAAGGAAGAACCAACACTTTGAGGGTTGGTCGGAAGTGGAATTCGATCCCAGGTCCTCGTAATGAGTACGTTAAACTATATGGGCGAATTCATGATTTTGCTTACTATGAATCTTCCCAAATTTATGTCCCGCGTTGAGGCTCTGATCATCTGGTCACTATTATGGCTAATGGCCCACCGGTTACTGTTATAGAATCTTAATATCAATGTCATTTGGAAGTAGTTCATTAGGTCAAAAAGTTATTTTGCCGAAGGGCATTTTTTTCGTTATCTCCTTTTAGACTGTTTAAATAGTCCCGTAACGTGGGTAGATCACCTCAGAATGGTGCGTTGCGGCGTAAGATCTACCAATTCAAATTTTGATCCTGAAATTTTCCTGCCTAAACCTAAAGTAATCAGGCAGTAGTTTACAAATATTCCAAGATCAAAGTTTGATGCTCTTTTTTGATGTTTATGTAATATTTTTGGTTCAATTTTGCTGCTAATCAATATTTTATTTTAGCAGGATTCAGGTAAATTTATTGTATGATACAAATTATATTATAAAAATATGTAACTGTGGCGAGCGTATCACTAATATGTAGCTTATTCGGCGTCAATGTTAATATTATGTAATATTTCAGATTCTCAACTGAAAAATCAAGTTATACAAATAAATGCCATTAAGATGACGAGGAAACCAAGACGTATTGGGCAGATAACTATTACGGAGCAGTCTAATAATGGTGTACCTGAACGTTGACCAACCGCATCCTTTGGAGTACCCTTCCACTAACAACACCTAGAACAACACCCATATCTCCTTGACATCTAGGCCCGAGAGGTCGTATAACTTTCTACATCTTTCTTTAGGTGTCTAACTAACCATCCTTTCATATTCCTCAGCAGTCGCAAGAACGAGGCCAGGACAACTCTAGACTGTTGGAGGATTGCGTCAGTCTTGTTGAGAAGTCAGAGAGAAGTCTCCAATCTTTGTGTTTTGGTATCCGACGGGAAGGAGGCAATCCTCACAACTGTGGTCTATGGCTGTACTACCTACGAAATTTGTGCGACTTGATTAATGCTTATTTTTACTTTTTCAGTGGTAACCAGGTAAATGATTAAACCATGACAATTTCTCGTACGCTTTTTCGCCAAGGAAAGCATCCCATTAAACCCTATCCAATTTCCAACTCCAGATATCTATGAAGTGGGCCAAGTTCTTGGACATATTCTGAGTAGATATCTAATCAACATTTCCTCCCCATCCCCGCTGATCGTAAGGACCTGGCCAGGTGTCGAGAGTTCGTTAAATGAAAGGTTTGTCAAGTTCCAGGCAGCTTTTCTGGCGCATTAAACTTCTCTATTGACAGCCACCCCAGGATGTGTACGGTCGGCTATGCTATGCTATGCTATGCTATGCTATCTCCTTTTAGACTGTTTAAATAATTGTTGAAGTTGAAGCTACTGTATGAATCCTACCTTCTTTTAAATATAGGAACAATAAAAGGATTTAAGATCTGTTATTTGTTTTTCAATAATTAAACTATTAGTTCCGCAATACCAATATTGCTTTATGGTTCTAACATAATCAACAATTAATGCCAAAAACTAGTCTTACAATGAAACTAGAAAGAACAGCCTGTGTTTAGAAGAAGGAAAAATTCACTATTTGAACTAAAGAGAATAGTTTTGTTGTAGAAAAATAGTTTTTTTCACCGTTGATGTTCAACTGGTGAATTTTAGCTTCTTTTAAACATAGGCTGTTCTTCTTATTTAGTAAGACTAGATTTTGGCATTAATGGTTGATTGCGGTAAAACAATAAGGCTATATTATTGCGGAGATTCCACCTGTTTAGACTCCTGCGCGAAAATTAGTTGCGTGGATTTTTCTTGCGTGGGCCCACAGATATAAAACCAGACCGCGTCCTGGTGAATATTTTACGCTGTGTTGTTAGCTACACATATGGTGATAGTTTTACATTACAAACAAACATTTATAACGCACCTACGCTGAAAATGAGCATAATCATTTATTTGCGTCGGAATCTATAAAGCTTCACAACGGGCAAAAATATTGTGGAAGTATCAGCTAAATATTGGAAAACCGAACAAATTTAAGAAACCGTTCCGATTCCTGTTCCATAGTCACTGAATTGCGATTCGTGATCATCATTTCTACCCATTGACCATTCGGCCTAATGAACTTCGGTAGCTGTATTTTCGTCATACCAGATGTTTGTGAACCCATGCACTTATAGCCTACACGGAAAAAACAGACTACCTAAAAAATACGTTAAAAGAACGCAAAAATAAGTAAACCGCTTGAAGTTTTTACCCAGCAGTGGGTTGTTTCCTCGCTCTCCCCTTCGCAATGTTGTCAAAAACAAAGCAAGAAGCAGCTACCTAGCCTATAATGTCCGTGCGAGAAGCCAAATTTGGGTTTTCTGCCGTTTACCCAAAAGTGGGTTTATTTCAACCCACTAGGGTACTTTCGAAAGTCAACGATGGGTAGAAAGAACTTTGCGATGGTTTGCAATTTTCTGCCGGGATCAAAAGGACACTACCCATTCAGAGCTTTAACGCGGTTTAGCCAAATTTGGGTTCTCGCACGGAAGAGCCGATGTGAGTGAAAAGAACCTATATTTGGGTTTATTTCTGGTTCCGTGTAGTTACATCGAAGTCTCGCGCTTAGGCCAGTAGTACACAGGGTCAAATATTTGACAAGGAAAGAACTCAAGAAACAACATCAGTTTGACACTAATGAAAATTCGATCGAGTCAAACAAGATGTTTGAGCATTGGTTTCTTTTTGGACAAATATTTGACCCTGTGTACTAGCAGCTTTAGTATCATACAGGCGTATCTGCAATGATCGATTTCTCTTCATCGATTTTCTCCCGGTGAAAATCGATTAACTACCGGTGAATCATTTCCAGCTGTTTTGGTTGTTCTAGCCTAGTCGTCCTTTATCGAAACAAACCAAGAGATCATCCTAGCAGTGAACATATTTAATATTAAATATTTAATATTAAATTTTTGGGGATTGGTACATTCTGCAAATGGTACGTTCGGGCAAATAGTATTCTGGCAAATGTTTTTCTGGCGTTTGTCATTCTGGCGAATGGTTTTCTGGCGAACGGTTTTCTGGCAAATATCGCACAATCTCTTCGTCGACTTTCTCTTTCGGGCCTGTCCATAAACTACGTAGACTTTTAGGGGGGGGAGGGGGGTACTGGCCAAAGTCTACGCTCCATACAAATTTCGAAATGGACAAAAGTCTACGAGGGAGGGGGGGGGTGTCTGAGGCGACCCAAAAAAAGTCTACGTAGTTTATGGACAGCGCCTTCGCTAATAACTTGATCAAAACAAACAAAGTCATTATTCTTTTTGTTTCCAGAGCAAGATGTAGTCGTCGTCTTCGCATTTCAACCAAAAAATCTTGGGAAAACTTAATACACTTTCCGTGATAACATAAAGAGAGGATCGATGAAGAGAAATCGAAAATGTCAGTTAGGCCCTAATGAAGAATCAGTGTCAAAATACGCGTTGCGCAAATATTGCGCGCAAACCCCAAAATTTTATTCCCACCTTTGGGTTTCCGCGCCAAAGACCCAGCGCCAGATTCGGCGACACGGGCGACACAGAGACATGACAGCACTGTCGCCGGACAGTTGGTAATCCTGATATTTGACGGCGGTCATCCGGTAGTTGTAGAGTGGATTGTTTTCATGCAAATGGAGCATTTCGCTGAAAATGCACGTGTATTAAGTAAATATTGACAGATTTCTTGCTGTGTTAGTGTGGAACTTAGCGTTTTGCTGTATCGCGGAAGCCATCGCTGGAAGAAAACGTCATTAAATTCAACGAAGCATCGAATATTGCTGCACTGTTTTCAGTTTTGGTCAACTTCTTGATGCTTTGTGGTCGCAGTTTTGAAAAATTGTGACAACTGCACAGTAACCTGTTATGTTCAGATTTTCTTAAACAAGGCTATGAACATCAGTGTGCAGTTTGATGAAAAAGTTTTGCTAAAAACTATCCTCAAGCGGTAATTTATGAAATTGCAAAAAACGTTGTACGCAACTCGGTGCAGAACTCGATTTTTCCAGCACTCGGCGTATAATTATCCGACTCGTGCTGTAAAAATCGTCATTCTGCACCTTTTTGCGTAAACTACTATTTCAACACTGCTGAGGAGTATTTATTATCTAGCCTGTGTGTAACGGGAAATCATGCACTTATGAGTAGGTTCTACGCATTTTAATGCCGAGAGGTTTTAGCGTGAACGAACAGTTTTGTTCCAGTGCACTGGCACTGCAGTTTCATAAAACAATCAGTTTTAGGCAACACCTTGCAACCTTTCTTGGATCTAACGGCTTGCACACAATAATTGTTGGTGCTACCGGTCATTCCTATTTGCATTTGAATGTGCGAGAGAAAACTCTCTGCAATAGCAAACCTCCCTCACACACGTGTTCCAAAGCGTACTCCGCCGTACAAGCCAGCTGATTTTTCGCATTTTCCTCACCCACCTGGCGCTTCACCAAGCGTTGTTGTTGTGGAGTTTCCCTTCCGGAAACTGCGGTCTCTGTTGTTGCCGGCGAATGTCGTTCGCTCCTCTCCCTTCTCGTATGCATAGCTATAGTTTGCCAATCGTTCGGTGGGTGGTTGGGAGAGTTTACGATGTCGAGTCGCATGTGGACCGCAAGGCGGCGACCAGCTGAGCCAAAAGAGAAAATGCACTTGCTTCAAGGAAGCTTCCACGGACGGCCTGCTGTTCTGCGTCCGTTCCGTGCTTATCGCATCGAAAGGCACTGCAGCAGCGCTTGTCGATTCCAACCTAGGCTTCAAAGCGATTGTTGCTATCGGTGCGCATCGAGTCTGGCGGCAACCGTCGTGCCGATCGGTTGGAAAATCCCTTTTCCTCGAGCGAGCGCGCGAATTTGGTTTCTCACAGTCAGTCATCGATTCAGTGTGGTGCAGAAGCAGAGGATTTGTGGACTGCCGCGTCGTCGGTCTGCCGGCGCTTCGAGGACGGTGATGGTTTGGTTGGAAGCGTTCTTCTGAATCAGTTCGTTAGAAGCGCGCGTGGTGTTTGGACGTGAACAGAGCTTGGCTGCGGTGTTTTCTTCTGGTGGATCTGTCTGAACGCGCCAGTTGGTGAGCTGGTTGTTGCAACAAGCTCAAGTGATTACAGTGATAGAACAGTTGTGCATCAGTGTGGTGTGGTTGTGCGGCTTTCGTTTGGATAGTGTGCTTCACTGCGGTCATCCAGCTCCTGACGAGGTGTCCTCTGCCAAGGCCTGCTGAACAAAGTGATCAATTTGCGTTTCCACACGCTCCGCGGCGGTGGATGGTGTGGTGTAGTGCTATTGTAATCGTAGTTCGTTGTTGTTAGTGTCGCTTTAACGACCGACCGGCGGCGGCAGCAGCAGGACCATCATAACTCGGTTGGCTGGACCGAGCACAGCGGGAAATCGAAAGTGTTCGCGTTAAGGGATTTTGTCGCAGAGATAAAGTGTTGCAGTGAGCTGGAAAAGCCTCAGTTTTGGAGTTTGAACAATTCGTCCAGCAAAATTGAAAGTACAGTATTTGCAGGTTTGTGTTTTGTTCAAGCTTTTGTTACTACTGTAGTTTGATATATATACATATGTTTGAAGATACCCCCAGTGCGGATGACATTGGGTCAAAAATCAAGAAACATGTTTCGTTCACAAAACTATCATTTAACCCGGGAGCGGTCGCGTCGTGTACTGAGTACACGCACCATAAAAAAAAGCTCGCTTGTGGTACACAGCGAGTGCGCGGTGTCGCTGAGGGTAGCCGAAGACGCGACTGCTCGAGGGTTAATAAAGTGATTATCAAAAGTGAATAGTATATGTTAAATAAAACTTGCGTTAACTATCTGGTGTAGAAAAGTCATATTTTGTTGATTTTCCATTAAGAAAAAGTGATGTGAATTTTATGGTTAGGCATACTGTACAATATCGTTGTTTTGAAATGGCCAATAGAAAACAGATGAACGCCGGACATGTGATGAAGAGTTTTTTTTTCTAGGTGTATTAAGCAGTTTATTTTGAAAAATAACATACGTTTTCTTATGTATCTTATCAAGAAATAGTTACCCAAGTAACAAGCAGCATGCCTTGAAGGTTTATTCATGTTTTATCCTGGTTTAATACGAGCATGTCAAAAAGCTAGTTGTTCTAAATTAGTTTTATGTGATAGTTTTTTACTTTGAACCTTTGGCGTTCCATAAAACTATCATACAACTTCTGCTATAAACATCTTCAATTAAAGACTTGCAAGTAGACATGAATTGGTTTTATCACTTATTATATACCATTTCAATAAAACTTCGATTTGTGGTTATTGTCAAAGAGATTTTTTTGTAAACAAATACACAAAACTGTGAGGCAATGCATAAAACCAACAAAAGATTTCGTGGCCGTAACATAAACCAAAAAAATGCTGTGATAAAACTGCTAGTTCTATAATGAGCTCAATTATGACTACCTCAGGAGGGTTAGCCCTATTGGATGAATCATCAGGAACACAGAGTTTTATCAGAAAAATATGTCGCCTAGCCGGGATAATTCATGTAAATACAGAAAAATTATTACTCAATTTTATGATTTCACGTACAGCTTAGGATCAAATTAAACCATACAACTCGTTTCCGTCATTTTATTTTGTCAGAAAAATTACATAATGTCTTTTATGCAATTCTGTATCATAATTTATATTTTATTTAACTCATTTCGGTATCACAATGAGCATTTTTTCTAAACTGGTTTATTATGCAACTGGAATGAGTTGCATAATGAAAAGTAGTTGTATAATGTGCATAATGCAACTCATTTGAGTTGCATTATGAACATTATGCAACTCAAATGAGTTGCATTATGAAAAAATCATTGCATAAAATTGCTCGTTGCAAAACTGGATTTTTTCAGCACTCTTCGTATTTATCCAACGAGGCTTGCCGTACGACTCGTGCTGAAAAAATCAACTTTTTGCAACTCGTTACATAAATAACTATTAAACTCCGCTGTGTTGAAAAAACCGTTTTTGCACCCAATTCCACCGAGTAAATTAAATGCGTTTAACTTCCAAATTATGCATAGTTTGTGTGGCGCACTTAGTTTTAGTCATTATCACAGTCACATTCACCACAAATTTTCCGTGGCATGTCTCCTGACACGTATTAAATAGGAAAACAAATCTGAATTCCATATCTGCATCTTTCCAATTGATGGCTGGATAAACAACCAAGCATAATTTATTCTGGCGATCGAACATTGAGATTGAAAAATAATCAAAACAATCATTTGACAAGTCAGAAGATGGTTTTATTTAGAAGATTGATAAAACTATGATACAACCCGAAATCCTAAGCCGGTTTGCATACGAAGTCCTGTAGACCCAAATAAGACTGGGCCAACTAGCCAGAACGTGGGCTTATTGAGGCATACAAGAACTCGAGAGCATTTTCAAGTCGGCATCAATGGTTTTATGTTTAGGATTTTTGAATCGCTAAAAAACTTTGATAAAATTAAAATTGTTACTTGGTTATTTATGTAACGAGTTGCAAAAAGTTGATTTTTTCAACGAGTTTCATACAAAATTTTATGCAATGATTTTTTTCAAAATGCAACTCATTTGAGTTGCATAATCTTCATAATGCAACTCAAATGAGTTGCATTATGAGCATTATAAAACTATTTTTCATTATGCAACTCATTTCATTTGCATAATGGACCAGTTCGGAAAAATTGTCCATTATGATACTAAAATGCGTTTGATAAAACATAAATTATGACACTGAATTGCATAAAAAATGTTAAATTTAAATGTACCTATACGTTCAATATGTAGTCCGTCCAAAGTCTAACACCGTACATCAAATCGTTTTTAATTAGATTTTTTTTTTGTTTTTTGCCCCTGTGTTATAGGGATAGGAATTTTTTAAAACATCATCGCTTTTCTTCTTCTTCTTCATGCAACATCAAATCACCAATAGTTAAAAATAATCGCTCACGCTTAGTGTCTTTTTGGACTCGTATGGAAAATGCAGAAGTTAGGTATATTGGAATAAAGAGTACCGTGTATGCACCAAACTTTGCGCCGTTAAGAAAAATCAAATTTCTAGCCGTTATAAAGAATATAAACAAACAAAATATATCATGAACAACATGCTCATACGATAGACGATAGACTAATGACTTCCATTAAACTAGAGTTATTCAGATCAGGTAGTGTGCCATTAATTGATTTTTGTTGAAATATTTTGTCCTACGAGGGAGGGGGAACGGAGGCCTCCGGAGTTCTTGATTACGTCTGCGGTTCGTACTAGGCACCTACCGTGTGAACAATCCAAACTTCATGAGGGGTTGTTTCCTGTGGCTAAAGATCAAAGGTAAAAGCTTTCTGATAAATGAAGTGACCGTTACGGATAGGAACAATAAGGGGTCATTTAAATATGACGTCCATCTTTGGAGGGGAGGGGGCTGGGGTTGTCTGAGAAAGTGTGATATGCCATGTATTAGGTATACTATGAAGCGTGACGGGGTGGCCCAGGGGAAGAGGAGGTTCTAAAAGTCTTAAAAATGGTGGACGTCATATTTGAATCGTCCCTAACATTGACCGCCGGAAAATCCAAATGAAGGACTGTTCACAAATCACGTCTCATTGTAGACAGATGGAGAGTGCCTGCCATAGTGCTACGATTCATACAATTTTCTACTAATTTCTATACAAAATTTGTTACATGGCGGAGAGGCAGGCCTGAAATTATCAGTACTGGTGTTACATAATATTTAAATGGTTCATAAGTCATGTATTCACGTTCAACAAGCATTTACTGCAAGTGCGCAAAAATTAGGAACACAGTGCAAATAATGGTTCCAAACATTGCGCACCACTATATACTAATTAAATTGAAAAATTTCTTACGAACTGTGTTTGATATTACTAGAATATCACCTTTTTTGTCAATTAACTGCAAAATTAATCATCGTTGCACAGTTTTATCGAGAAAAATGTTGATTTTTAGTAGAGTTACTTCTTGGCAACCGTGTTAAGGCGAGGCAAATTTTGACATTTTTGTGTATTTTTTGTTTATTATTCAACATAAACAAAGATTTTATGGACATTAAATATTTGTCAAATAATGTTTATGTTTACACAATGCTAGTGCAATGATTAAACTGGTGAATATGTTGACATTTAGTTATTTGTTTCGTTATTTTACAAGAATGCGCAAAGTTTGGACCTGCGCAAAGTTAGGTGCGCACACGGTATTTGTTAATAGGCTAACAATGAGCCTTGCCGGAACTTGTGACTGAAGTTCCAGCAAGGCTCATCGTTAACCTCTTAAGCAGCCTGAAAGTTCCATTTGGAACTTTATCTGAACTTTGCGGAACTTGAAATTGCACTTTGTCGTGGAAAGCGGAACTTTTGGTTAGGGTAAGAAATCTAACTTTGAACTAGTCAAATTGTAATCTTAATTTGAACCGTTCCGAAATTCATTAAAATGACACACTTTTTGGGCAAATATTGCGTTGCAAAATAGCGTTTTTTTCATTGAAAATAAGTAATTGAAAAATCACTGCGATTTCACCTATTTCCCCCCAGAGGAAGCACATTTTCGGTGCACTCGTACAGCTCACGCATTGTATCAAACACAATAAGTCGTTAATTGAAAGCAAATTTATCGTAGGATCGATCAAAAAAAATTCCACATTATTTGACATAAAATTATCAAATTTAAGTAATTATTAATTGGAGAATCTTATCTTGAATTTAACCATTTGTAATCAAGATTTGAACTAGTGAGAGGTGGCGAGCTTCCAGTGTTGGTCCGCAGACTGCGCTAGTGGCTGCTTAGTTTACTCTTGGGAGATGGAAAATTCCAATTTTAGTTTCCGAATTCCTGAAAAATTCCGAACATTCCGAGTTGAAATTCCACTGCCTAATGAAAAATAGTTATGAGAATTAGCAGATCCATGTGATTTTTTGTTGTTTAGCATGAAATTGGCTGTTGTCGGAATTGCTCGAGCTGCTGCCGCCATAAGTTCAAATCTAGATTAAAATTGGCTCAAATTATGATAAAAATCATTATTGACAAATAATTGAAATTTTCAATAAAATTTGGTGCAAATGTAAACTTTTTATCACTTTACGAAGGGCTAATACCTGTGGCTTTCATATACCTGAGACTTTACCGTAGTAAATTATTTCCATGTGGGTGAAAAAAAAATCAGTCAAAATTCCCGATGCTTCAGAAAGCCGCAATTTGGTTCAACTCATGATTACTCACCCTACTTGGGAAACTTGCCAGAAAAAATACGAAAACAGAATTGACGAATTCAGAATTGACCAACAACAATAATGAGACCTCGTCATCCTAGGTTCGGGAATTTTTATCCAGCGCAAAACTTATGTTCTGTGTTTTATTTTTATGGTCAAATGTGATATCCTATTTTATTACATTTGTAGTGTTCCACTGTAAAATATTCTATTCTCGGGATTCCTGTAGGGATTCGTCTAAAGATTTCTTACGGAACCCCCTCAGGATTCTTCATCAAGTATTCTTATAAGGTTTCCACCGAGGATTCCACCCGGGATCCTTCCATTGATTTACCACGTGATTTCTTTAGGAATTGTTCTTCTTTCTTCTTTATGGCTCGACGTTCTCACTGGAACTTGACCTGACTCTCTTCAACATAGTGTTTTTTGAGCACTTCCACAGCTAATTAAGAATTGAAGGGCTTTTTTTGCCTGTCATTGCATGAATTTGTAGATTGTAGAGCAAGCACAATGTTACACAATTCCCAGGGAGTCGAGAAAATTTTCCCGACCGGAACGGGAATCGAACTCGCCGTCTCCGGATTGGCGATTCATAGCCTTAACCACACGCTCAGGAAACCGTTCTGATAAACGTGAACAAACAAACGGAAATATGAGAACAAGCAAATATACACCGTGAACTGGAACTAGTTCCAGCTGTCAGTATGGGCGTTCTAGAAATCGTGAAATCTAGTTCACGGTGTACATTTCTTATTGTTGTTATCGTTGCTATGCATAGTTCTCGTTTGTTCCCGTTGCCGTGACTGGGAGTTCACGTATATCGGAACGGATTTTTTTGCGTGCACTAGGCTAACTAGAGACCCTTTTGGGTTTTTCATCAAGATTCCTAGCGTGTTCTTTTGCGGAATATTGCTGAGATTCCATCAGGAATTCCTCCAGGATTTTTCAGAAATTTCTCCCGGCAAGAGGTAATCTGCATTCATTCGTGTATTTCTGAAAAGATTCATTGAACGATGCTTTAGGGGATTCTTCCTGTATTTTTCAGAAGTTTCTCCTGGGTTTTCCTCAACGATTCCTTCAGATTTTTCCAGAATTGATTTCTAAATTCTTCAATGAATTTCTTCCTGATTTTTTTCTCGGGATTCCTTCAGCGAATCCCTTCGAGAGTCCTTTCGTGATTCCTTCATGGATGCCTCCCGGGATGATATTTTATTTTAACATTTCCTGGATTCTGCCACGGATGTCTTCAGGAATTCTTTCCTAGATTCCTTCCTTGATTCCTCTCGGGTTTTTTTTTTAGGAATTCCTGTTTGAGTTCTTCCGGAATTCGTTCACAGAGTTCTTTCCGGATTCCTTCCTTCAAAGATTTCTCCCGGGTTTACATCCGGGTTTTTTTGCAGATTAATACTGAGATTTTATCAGGCATTCCTCTAGCGTTCTTTTTAGGTTTTTGAGATTCTTTTTGATATTTCTCCTGCACGGAGAAAAATATAAAGTTATATCAATCATATTCCGGTCGCGAACAAGCATATTTGTGCACTGACTTTAATATAATCCATTTTTGAGATTGTATTACGCATACTATCATAGCACGAAGCATAACAGAAGCTTGAAATGATTAAAATTGATGAACTGATTAAAGCAAGAAATATGGTTGACTCAATCATATTATGCATACATCAAAAATATTTATTATTGATGATTTGACAGCTCATTTATTCTCGTTGTAGATTCAAGCGAAGCATGTTTATATTTAACTCAACGTCTCTTAACCCTAGACTTGAGACTTAAACTAACTGTATCGGATAATTGTTTTAAGCATACACAAAAATTCGTTCAAATGAGGTTATGTTGCATTTTTAGAATGAAAATCTTCTAATTTGGGATGAACATTTCTATAATGGTCGTAGGGTATTGGTTCCATTCTTAAGCATGTGGCTCCCATTTTCATCCTACGAAAAACAAAGGATTAAAACGCTGTTTATTTTGTTTCTTATTTTTGTATTTTTTGTTAGAAGTGAGCACCCATGAAATCAAAAAGAACGGAATCAATCGGTGCCGTAATCGCTTGTTTTCGAATAGGATGAATATGGGAGCGTGAGATTAATGATGGAACACATACCCTATTTTAGTGCAATATGTTCTAATTGTAACATTTCGCACTAAATACCACCATTACAGGAACGTTTAATTCAAAAAGTTTAGCAAAAAAGTTCTTTATTCCCTTAATAGTCTGTTC
Organism: Aedes albopictus; assembly: GCF_035046485.1. Lineage (NCBI taxonomy): Eukaryota > Metazoa > Arthropoda > Insecta > Diptera > Culicidae > Aedes > Aedes albopictus. The sequence continues at coordinate 109,367,226 of NC_085138.1, read as the reverse complement.
AAATAATTTGTTATCCAAATGATGTGCAGTGCATCGATGTGCATTTTGCGATTCAAATGAATCGGCATCGACCCGAAAGTGCAGTCCACGCGAGGGCGTAGTGAGCCCCCAGGCGTTTCACCAGCGCTGAGGCATTCTCGTCACTTCGGCTCATCAAGGGTTCTCCGGTCACGTCGTGCGTCATTGGTAGCTTCGTGGAGTAAACACTTCGTGATATGACGGCATCCAGTCCGGTCTTGCGCATCTCCAACAGGTAATCTAGCTTGGCTTGTACAACCAACGGTCCAACGGAACCGTCCAGGAGGAATCAATTTTTGTGCACCGGTTTGTCCAGATTGGAATTGATCACTCTCCTTTACTAGCGTATGCTGGGTTCCCTTGTCCGAACCGGGCGATCGCACCAGGGTTGCTTTGGTTCCGGTTGTTGGTTCTTGCTCCTGCTGCATTTTGGGCAATCTTTCAATCGGTGGTGCTGCACCTGGAAGACATTGAAAACAACATAGAGATCAATGAGTTTGTGATTTCTTGCTCCCCACTACCGGCGGCAAACTTACCTGAAGCTGAAGAAGCGAAATCTATGAAGCACATTTTCGGTTCCCCAGGAAGATAAATATGATTCACGTAATAACAAGTAGCGATAGATTTTCTATATGAAATCGAGACACGATAACAATAACGTTGTCGTCCTTGGCGCTGTTGTCGTCACTTTGACGAATAATGACGGGGTAGACTGCAGTCGGAGTCTCGGTCAGCAAGGGGTTTAAGTAATAACATATATGCTTGGTTCAAGCATTTGATGGTTGATGTTGAATGATGTTGATTTAAACATAATATATGGTTGATGCAGACATCAAATCATTGTGAATCAACCTTTAGAAGCAATTATGTCAAGAATATCTCCGAAGCTTAAGCGAACTATGGAAAAGGTTATATGAATCAGGAAACATTTCTGTCCGTGATGGGCTGCCATCCGGAACTCCTTCAGGATTCCTTCATTGATTTTGTCCAGGTTTTTCTAGAGATTCTTCCTGGGATTCATTCAGGGACGGCTTTTTTTCGGTCCTTTGGGAATTTCTTCCGGGATTCCTTCTGAAATTTCATTTCATTTCTCACGAGATTCCTTTAGGGCAATGATCCTCGAGCCATTTTTTTTTGCAACTAGCTGTATCCGAATATCTTAATCGATATGCCAAACATTCAATGATCATTTCTCTGATTCGCGGAAAGTTTGATGACAAATTGATTCCGTGTTTGCCACTTCAACGGAGGATCCTTACACGTTGATTGGCTGGCCGTCTGGAAATCTCTACGGCAGCAGCATACCGCGATGGCGTGGAGAGCTTTCAAGATGGCAAAGTGTCACCGACGATATGGGAAATTTATTCTTCCGATGTTCCCGTTTAAGATATCTTCAGTGGCTGTCCGTTCCTGGTGTGGATGACGACTTGGTCTATAGGAAATATCATTGAGACAAAACAATGGCCTCAATTGCCGGCTATTGTACCCTGCCGGAATAGAAACAATTTTATTTATCGACTACTTATGAATCCATTGAAATGTCTAGAATATTTCTAGCTTACCTAATAAACAGCAAATCATAATATGAGAGCAAAATAAAAATTTGATTTAATTCGATACAATAATGATTGTATTTCTACAATTACAAAACGTGTACAGCACAATAATGCAAGTTTTTTTCCAAAATAGTGGCAATGAAAAAAAAAGAAAATTTAAACAAACTGGAAATTCAGGTTGTTTGGCCAGATTTCAAACTGAAATGTTTGTTGTTTCCTCTCCAACCAAACTGTTAAGCTAGTATGACACTCTTTGACCAATGCCAAATATTTGACCGCTTTTGACAGTTAAATTTTGACCAAGGTGTACCTGGCAAACACAAATATTTGTCACTCTCGAAAAACGAATAGGGACAAACAGAACCAAACAACCTGCCAAAATTTATCTGTCAAAAGTGGTCAAATATTTGGCGTCTGGGCAAAGAGTGTAATAGCACCCTTAGTTTAATCTAACCGGCTCGGCCGTAAAAACAAACAAAAATTTTACCGCATGCAAACAACTCGTATTTTTAGTAATTATAAACTGAAGAATTAGTAGAAATAACAAATTCTGCTGTTAAAATTAACTAATTTGGTTGTTGTCTTGCAGCAGTATGAAACGGTTAAAACAACTGATTTACCAGTTTGTTTCAAACTGATATCTTTGATTCGAAACAACAAAAGTTCATTTAGAAACAACTAGGGGAAATTACCTATTCTCGGCCGTTTTGTTCACTTCGTCTTTGGGGGTTTTTTGAAACCTATTGAACTCAGAGTTGGTCTCAAATCCTTCCCAGCTAAGCTGAATTATATGGCCAAGTTTCAGGCAATTTGGCTGACAAAAACCCCCCATGACGAAGAGAACAAACCTGCCGATAATACCCATTGTTACCCTATTTTCTTAGTTTGTAATTCAACAAACACGTTTGTTGATTCAAACTGTTGCTGGGTCATTAGGCAGAAGGCCATTAGGCCGAATGGTCATTAGGCCGAATGGTCATTAGGCCGAATGGTCATCAGGACTAATTGAAAGTTAGCCGTTGTTTTTACCTTTTCCAATAATTTTTGCCAAAAACTAGTTTAACAATGAAACTAGAAAGAACAGCCTATATTTAAAAGAAGGAAAAAATCATGGGTAAAATATCAGTAGATTCAGCATCATTAAAGTATCTTCGTGCCTGTCATACGATACACATATGCAAAATGGTCATTTGCAGAGGAAGCTCTCAGTTAATAACTGTGGAAGTGTTCATAGAACACTAAGCTGAGAAGCAGGCTTTGTCTCAGTGAAGACGTAACGGCAAGAAGAATACCCTATGACCATTCGGCCTAATGACGATTCGGCCTAATGACCTTCGGCCGAATGGCCTGACACCATTCAAACTACATTGTAGATTCTTTCAAGGAATGTTTCAGAGATATTTTTTCCAGGAATCCTTTCGGGATTCATCCTAAATTTCTCCTACTTCTCCTAATCCTTGAGGGATTCAGAATTCACTTATGGACTTTTCTTAAGATATGTTTACTTCAGATTCCTTTATGGATTGCTCCCGGGATACTTAAAGGAATTTCTGACAGGTTTCTTTCTGGGTTCTTTCAGGGATATTTTCCGATATTCCTCCTAGAGTTTTCCTGAGACTTTATTTTCCTGATAATCTTCCTGGCATTTCTGCGAATTTTACTCCAAATGGGAAGTAAGTGTATTCAGACACTCTCTGCATGTTCATACCAGGTAAAAAAAGCTAGAATTAGGCGCTGTCCATAAAATACATAGACTCATTTTTGGCCATCTCAGACTCCGACCCCCTCCTCCCTCGTAGAATTTTGCCCATACAAACTTTGAAGGAGCGTAAACTTTTGCATGAACCTCCTTCCTCCTAAAAGTCTTCGTAGTTTATGGTCAGTGCCTTGGAGCTTGAAAAGTGGAAGCAAAAGAGAAAATTAAGATACATTTTTGAGATAAATAGACATTACTGTAGTGGCTGTTAAGCTGTTTTTGCAATAACAGAAGAGCAACTGGGGGCGGTCAATTTGCCACTTCTGAAATATTTCAGTTTTATATCTGTAACACCATTTGTTCACGATAAGAGCTTAACATTCATTATTTCCACGGCTCCGTTATGCCCGATGGTGCATGAGCCTTTAATAAACGATTGAGTAAAAGAAAAATTCAATTTTTCCCGCGAACAGAATAAGCAACCCCAAAAGTAACTAAACCATAAATTTAGATTTATGAATGATTGACCAACCATATGTAAGATGCTAAAGTTTTACTAAATAGTTATCTATGTAATGAGTTGCAAAAAGTTGATTTTTTCAGCACGAGTACATTTATCGAACGAGGCTTGCCGAGTTGGATAAGAACGAAGAGTGCTGAAAAAATCAAGTTTTGCAACGAGTTCCATACAAAACTTTATGCAATGATTTTTTCATAATGCAACTCATTCGAGTTGCATAATGTTCATAATGCAACTCAAATGAGTTGCATTATGAACATTATACAACTATTTTCCATTATGCAATTCATTTTAGTTGCATAGTGAATCAGTACGGTAGAGTTGGCCATTATGATACTTAAATGAGTTAGATACAATATAAATTATGATACTGAATTGCATAAAACATAACAAGATGGTAATATTTTGAAAATGTGTTGTTCAGGACCAGAATGGTAAGGTTACTCCACTAAGGTAGCTCCACTACTGAGTAATTTAGTTTTTTTTTAATTTATGCTTACAGTTAGTGTTTGTTCATATAAACGTATATATTGTAAACTAGATGCAAACCATCAAAAACTGTGCCGGAACTATCATAAAGCCGTGAATACGTTGGTAGTAAGCAAATTCCATACAGTGACTGACAGTGACATAGCAAAAATATCTCACACGTCGCATCGTTGGAAAGGACTCAAAGCTGGTGTTCGTCGTCAGTGCTCTGTCAGTGTGATGCTGCCCACATTTTAATTACATACGGAAGGGTCATAGTGAATGAGCCAAATTGCCAATTCCGGCTCTTTCAGAAGAGTAGAACCGGAGAAGCTACATGCCAAAGTGTAACTCTAAATAATAATAATCAATGTTATAAGTGTGGCTCTCTGTGTGTGATGTGAAAAGAACGAGTTCAAATTGGGAGCCCGATTTAATAAATGATGTGCCATAAAATGTGTGCGTATAGTAGAGTGAGGCTGGAATCTCATTATCCCACCCGGGCTGTCATCATCGTGGTCCAGCATATGAATTTGTACGGTTCTTGTGCGCTGGCTGACTGGATCTGTTTGAATAGTGCTCGTTTCCTCCTCTGTTCGGGGTGTTAAAAGTGCAAATAGTAGAAAAAAAAAACAAGCATCCGACAGCGAGTGAACAAAAGTTAAACTAATATTGGATGAAAAAATAGTCGGTGCCGACGCAGCGCAGGTGGATGCAATTTCGCGACCATTCATAAGTGTGAATTTTGCTATCTCACGTCGCCGTCGACGAAGCTGGGTGCATCATTCCTCGCCTCGTGTGGCGTGGCTCCGTTGGATAATCGCTACACTACTGCAACATTGAATCAACTTGGCGTGGCTAGAAGCGGGGAGCTTTCTGGACAAGGTGAGTACAATGTGTGGATGGATTTGAGTTATGGATGATATTTTATCATGTCGAGAAACTAGCTATGGTTCTTACTATTCTTTCAGCAGAGCCCAAACTGGTAAGGCTATTAACTGCAAAAAAAAGATGTTCGTTCCCTGCCATGCTTTTTTATCTTTGATGTATGTATTTTGCCGAAACGAGTACTTTGGAGCCGGTTTGAAGCGTGATTGCTAACTTTTATAATGATCTTATAAGGGATGTTAGTCAATAATGAGAAAATTGTATACTGTTTCCATACAAAAACGTATTATAAACGCACTATTTAAATATTGTTAATGCATTGTGATTTTTGACCGAAATTTGTTGAATGAATGTCTTGTAACGAAATACATTGGCGTAGCAAGGATTATTTTCCTACAGAGTTCCAAGGGAGGCCTGAGTTGAGATTCACAGCAAGAAAATATGAATATTACTCGAAACGTAAATTGAAAACCAATGTAATCTTTGGCCATGTAAACTCCTTCATAATCTAAGTTTCGACCATATGTTATGTAAACGATCAGCAATCGATCTTGTTTATCAAATTTGCTGTTTGAAATTAGAAAAGCATTAGATTGCTCACATTTATCTGTTAAACGGAAAAAATACATCATTCAACCTAGAAGTTTACATGACTTAAGTGTAAAACTGGTTGCAGAGCAAATCAATATGGCGTCGTAGTAAACAAACCGGTCTCGGCTCGGGCAGCTACTGAAATGTGCAATTTCTGTGTACGATCCAAGTCCTTCAAGTAAGTTTTTGCGTTACTCGTGATATTTAGATCAAATTACTAAAGTTAAATACTGATTACCAGGTAAACAGGAGAAAATATACAGAAACCAGAGCGGAGGTATTTTCAGCAGCAGCGACAGATCGCCAAACCAAGTGTGGAAGTTTTTCCGGATGCGAAACCAGATTGATTTGATTGCGGTCAATGTGATGGAAATGCATGCCAACGAGGATGCAGGCGTTTTATGTTCTCTAGAATGATAAACCATATAAAGTGTTCAAAATGTGATGGAAGGCTTAACACTCTGGGGCTGGAGGGCTTACGGAAGCAGCTAGCGTCCGTGAACTGCTACGGCTAGCGAGGTATCGGCGAAACAATCTGATTCCAAAAGGTTAAGCCGTGTGTTTTACGATGTTCTAATTTGTACCAAACCATATAATGTTGGCGGTTGAATAAAATCTTTGTTTGTAATATAATTCTTTGCCATTTTCATTCTGAAAAACCCTAAAAATCAAGAGCATTGTAGCACCTGACAAGCAGTTGTAAACTTCAAGCAAGAAATAAATTTTACATGAGTACAAAATGAAAGCACGCTGAAAAATAGTGCATCGTACAGCTAATGTCACGCTCCAATTATGTGCATGATATTCAATGTGATTGTACATTGGTTTTTCTAACTGTGTTGCTTTACAGTTGCATCCACTCAAAACTACAGTCTCTATATACAGTAGAGTGGGTCAACGTTGTATGGAGAAATTTTAAATTTGACCGCATCAACCCGGAACAAAGCTTTTTTTACTCCTTTTTGCGACCAAAACAACTGTGCAAAATTTGGGGCGATTGGTTGCGTCCCCGTATTCCGCATTGTGATTGAAATTTGTATGGAAGTTAGTATGGGAAAACGTACTTTTTTGCATTTTACTCATAAGTTGAAGTCTTTTGTCTAATACCGTTTAACTAATGACGTTAAAGTATAGCCTAGGATATACCGAAAAACTTTGCCGAAGACCGCAAAGTGATCCGACGCTTGTGAAAAAAGTTATTCGCTTGGTAACTTAGGCCAAAAACTGAGATTTTCTTATTGATATTATTCCTTTACATGTTAAATGATAAGCACCACCAAACAATCTGTGCGTTATAACTATTTTGACAAGTGTCGGATCACTTTGCGGTCTTCTGCAAAGTTTTTCGACATATCCTAGGCTATGCTTCAACGTCATTAGTTAGATAGTTTTAGACGAAAAATTTCAATTTATGAGAAAAATGTAAAAAAACACGTTTTTTCATACTAAATTCCATACAAACTTCAATCGCAAAGCGGAATACGGGGACGCAACCAATCGCTCCCAAATTCTGCTCAGTTGTTTTGGCATGAGCATGAGCATGAGCATGAGCATAAATGACCGTACTATTCGTAGTTGCTACTCCGTGATTGATCAGAACAATCGAAGTTGCACAAGGAACCAACAGACGGAGCTTGGGAGTAGCTTACCGTCCTCAATGTGCATCTTCGAGAATTCCAAACTTTATTAGGTCAATAACGGCGCCGGCCACGTCCTTACGGTCATCGAGGAAGGAAAGGAATGTTATTACGACGTGCGTTGCTTACTAAAAACCGAGATCACCTCTGCGTCTCCACGTCTGTCATGGGAAGGACTTTTTGTTAGTGGGGAGGGGAAAGGGCGCATGATATGAGTTCACTTTGGTAAGTGGAGTGATTCATGCAACCCTATTAATATCAAACCACTTATTTTCATTTGGACTAAAACAAAACACATGCCGACATCGAAGATGACGAACCATTCAGATAGTTTTCGAAGTGCGAAAATTAACGAAAGAGAAAATAAAGTGCTTTGAACCAACGTGGCTTTGGAACTTGGGCCGACACTTGACGTGACGAACATTTCAATGTCTGTTGACTAAAATCGCAAAAAATGTTGTTTGTTGCATTTATCGTATCATAAATCGCCCCGTACGAAGATGAGCAGTCAAATAGACGACGACGACGACGACGACGACCGAATGAAAACGCGGCCTGTACACTTTGCCTCCAAAAACTCACTCTCGCAAAAATCTAGTAAAGCGAGCGCGCGAAACTTTGCTGCTGCCGAACTACCGCACACTCTAAATTCTGCACAGTTGTTTTGGACGCTAAAAGGAATCGAAAAAGCATTGTTCCAAAAAATCGACTTTGTTGACCCAGTCTAATATACAGTGTATATTATACACAGTCTGGCGGATAGAACTATCGGAGCCAATTGAACTTGACATTTCGAGATAACTTGAATATGAGGGAGTATTGTATACGTAAAGATAATGAAGGAAACACAAAATCTGTTGAAAGCTTGAACTTTTCCTAGTGTTGCTGGTATTTTTGTTTATTGGGGTCACCCCCTCAAAACATGTTATTTTTTAGGCCCATATCTCCGCCAATTTGCGTCCAATTTCAAAACCCTAGGTCTCATGCAAAAGATAATAAGTCAAAGAAACTTCTTTGAACATGGTTCAAAAGAAACTTATTCAAAAAATTATGTATGAAAACTTAATCCAAAATTGCCGAATTTTCTAAAAAATGAATATAAACTTACGGCAGTGTCGCTGGAAATTGGGTAGACAAAATTTTAAGATGAGAGCGGTAATATAACCTATTTTCTATTAGCTTTCAACTTCTTTTTACAGAACTCAGCTAAAAAATCTAGAAAACAACGTTATTGAGTAAACTTCTATAATGAGAAAAGGACTAGCACTAATTAGAACAAAATCACTAGATATTGTTTCCACACCGTTCTTCATACTCTGGAAGAACAATCTACGGAACTCACTGTAGGACACACAATTAATTGGTTGTCCAATATTCAATTTGTTAGACGCAATAGTCTTAGTGCGGCATTCAGCCTGTTACGAAATAAATCGGCATAAATTTATTTTTTACTAGTAGATTCTAATATCATAATATGATTGCAGCTATTAAAATCATATATTTTGATTGAAAACTGGAAGAAAAAAATAACTTTTCTTAAAAAATCAGCTCCCATATATCTATTTTGGTCAGTGCCACTTTTAATACAAAAATCAAGTATTAGTTGGATTTCTGTATTTTCCCAATAAAGTATACATCGAAACCTTTTATTTGACACATTGGTAGTTTTCATTGGATTATTTGTTATTTTTATAAAAATGATTTCCTTTAGACTGGCCAAAACCGGTGCCCGCACCCTAGTCATAACTTAACAATAAATATGCATTTTCTCAATTTTCCTTCATAAATTAAAAGCTCATAATTTTGCTATTTGAGAATAATATTACACATGGTCAGAGAAAAATAAAACAAAATTGATTCCAAATCGTCAACCTTACATCGGCGGATTTTTTCGCTTCGTCTAAGGAGGTTTTTGTCGGCCAAATTACCTCAGCTTGGTTTGGAAGGATTTTAAGCCAAATCTGAGTTGAACAATCCCTTATCACGAAGAGAACAAAACTGCTGAAAATACATAAGTTCCATATAAGTGAAAAAAAAATCTTTAAAACAGATGGAAAGTGATTTCCACACCTATTTACCAATTTTGAGATACTATAATTGATGAGTTGCCTCAGATTTTAACCTTTCAGGACGCGCGCCTGGTGGACCCTAAACTTCTCATATCTCCTTCATCAACGAAACACTAGATAAAGATTATCATTACTCCAAGGATCTCTTGGGAAGTAATGTTTTAGGAATATCTCCATGGATCCCCTTTTCGAAGTACTGAATAAGACTGTCAAAACAGTTCCTCTAATATTGCATTCAGAGATTCCTTCACAAGTTTTTTTAAGAGTACATTCATAGATTGTTTTGGAAAAACCTAGATTTTCTTAAAAATATCTCCAGTAATTATTTCGAGAATCTCTGCAAGGATTTTCTCGGGAATCCTTCCAGGGATACCATATGGAAATTTCTTTCAGGAATTGATTCAGAGTTTACTAGGAATCGTTCTGAAATTCTCAAAGGAATGAAACTCATTCTCAAAATAATACATTCAGCGATTTAAACTACTTAGACTCTTAGGGGGAGACGGGGGAGTTTGTATGGAAAAAAGTCTACGAAGGCTGAAAATGAGTCTAGGTAGTTTATAGACAAAATATTGAAAAATATTTTAAATAACCTGACTGAAATTCTTGAATGAATCTCTCAGAAAGTTTACTTACGTAGCAGTCTGCGGAGAAATAGGCAGAAGACATTTTAGGAAAATTTGAGAATGAACCGTTTTGGAGAAATGTTTCCGAAGAAATCCCAGAGAGTATGCGTGACGAACTTTCCTAAGCAATGCCTTTTAAAAACCCCGTTGATATGCCCAGAGGTTTTCACAAAATCATTTCTTCACCAATCTCCAATGAGATCCCTGGAATATTATTTCAAGGATTTCCTGGAGGGAAAATGTCCAAGGAATTCTTAAATAAATCCCCGATGAAATTCCTGGAGGAATTGTTAAAATAATCCTAAAAGATGTTCCAATGACTTCCTGAATAAATTCCCCAGGTAGTTCTTGGCAAATTCCCTCAGAGAATTTTTTAAGAACTTATTGTTCATGTGTCAATTTCTTGATTTTGCTTTGGCTGACCAAGCCATGTGGGAAAATACACTGTTGAAAAATGCTTTGACATCCATGTGCACAACAGAACATGTGCTCGATGAACAAATTGAGATTTGAAATTATGAAATGAAATCCACGTACTCCGGTGAGACTCGAACTCACGACTCCCAATTCGCTAGACGGGCGCTTCTATTCCTTCAAGCTACCGAGTCACTCGACTATCTCCGTCGTCAATAGGCCTAGAACTGAACTCGATTCCACAATCGCACATGGTTATCTTCTTTTCACAATCCAAACCTCCTTCGGATGGGATTAGATGAACATCTAACACATTGTCTGTTGTGCACATGGATGTCAAAGCTTTATTGATCATTTTTTTTTAATCTCGATGGAACCCCTGCACGCTCAGAAAACCGTTCTGACAAACGTGAACAAACAAACGCAAATATGAGAACAAGCAAATATACACCGTGAGCTGGAACTAGAACCAGCTGTCAATATGGGCGTACTAGAAACCGTGACATCTAGTTCATGGAGTACATTTCTTATTGTTGTTATCGTTGCTATGCATAGTTCCCGTTTGTTCCCGTTGCTGTGACTGGGAGTTCACGTATATAGGAACGGATTTTTTTGCGTGTGAATGTGTTTTCCAAGGAACTTCTAGAAAAAAAAATTAACTGAATCCTTGAATAAATTAATGATGGAATTCTGGAGGCATTCCCCAAGAAATTCTTGAATGATGTTCTCAAAGAAACCCTTAGAGAAACCATATTCCTGTTCGGGTCTGTCACTGCGACCAGTTTTTAGATCTATTGTGACATTACCCGTATCCTTAGTGTAGTGCATGTCGCATTACTTAATTGCCATTGAAGGGCAATAAAGTATCGATTTTGATATAGTTTTTGTTTTGTTTTCATAGAAATTTCTTTCTTATAGAAAACAAAACAAGAGCACTGATAATTGGCCATGCATCGGAAACCTAGCATCACCCTTGTTTACCGCTAAATTCTCCCCAGTAAGAAGACCCGGGTTTTAACATTAGCAGCAATACCATTTCAATAATGGAACATGTGTTCACTGTTCAGTAATAAGAATTCTAGCATGTTCCTAGCGTACTGTACTAGTATTTTCCAGTCTTTGAAGAGTTAGTACATACATGGATCCCTAACCCAAAGTGGTTTGAAAGGACCTGAATCAGGTGGAATGTTACTTCTCCAGTTAGCGTAGTGGTTAAGGCTATGGATCGCCAATCCGGAGACGGCGGGTTCGATTCCCGTTCCGGTCGGGAAAATTGTCTCGACTCCCTGGGTATAGTGTATCATTGTACTTGCCTCACAATATACAAATTCATGCAATGGCAGGCAAAGAAAGCCCTTCAATTAATAACTGTGGAAGTGCTCAAAGAACACTAAGTTGAAGCGAGGCAGGCCAAGTCTCAGTGGAGACGTAGAGCTATAAAGAAGAAGAAGATGTTTTATGTTATCCAGCATGTGAAAGCATCTTGTTGATCAGTTTGAATGCAAGTATGATACAAAATTAATAAGTCATCAAACTTTTTAAATTTTCATGTATTGTACCTTAGAAATTTTGGTAATTTTCAAGTTATTAACGGTTCGCCGCTATTTCGAATAGTACATCTTAACTCTTTGAAGCCGAAATTTTTCCAAGCGTTATTCTGGAGTTTTTTCTACGTTTTTCTGTAGTTTTGGTGGTCAATAGTATAAGAGCGGTAGAATATTATGCGGAATATTTTTCCTGGATATCCTAGGTCATCCAAACTATTTTTGAGTTTAGATCCTCAAGTCTATGGGTGTAACGGTGACTTCTTTCATTATACAAAGCTGTGATTTTTAATCTATCATGCCCTTCTGAGTCTTCTGAAAGTTCAATAGACAGTATCAGATCAGTTGGGATATCCTAGGTCATACAAACTGTTCTTGAGTTTAGATCCTAAAGTCTACGGGTGTAATGGTCATTAAAAGCTACGATTTGTAATCTATTATGTCCACCAAGTTTCTGAAAGTTACATTGGTTGTTTTTATCAACTAAGTTTCATAACAGTAAGGAGCCCATAATATCCCAGAAATATATATAACAACGCGTATTGTTCCTCTAACTGCTTTGATAAGTACAGTGGATTATTTAACACTACGTAGTGGCAAAAGCTATTATCACAAGTGTAGACCTGAAGCTATGGCCTTCGGAGTATTGTTGATCTAGAATATTTCAAAACTATCTGTCTTCATTGTGAGACTAACTACTGTTACTATCAAGAGCTAAACTTCAGGATAGTTTGGACGACCGTTAATGTCCTAGAGGTTCATAATAATATATAGTAGACTTCAGGTTGGTTCAGTCACCGTGATTGATTATGAAACGTTATTCAGTATGTCAGATATAGCTGATGTTACGAGTGTAGACCTGAAACTCTGAACTCATAGATAGTTTAGCTGACCTGGAACATTCCCATAGTGACTGTAAATGACATTCGAGATATCAAGAGCTTCACGGATCTCAGCAGATTATGCTGTCATTTATGGTGAAAACACATGAAGTTTTTCTTGTAGATTTAAAGGACTTCATTATAGAACAGTTTGGACGACGAACCTAAATGTCCCAAAGGTTCATAATAAAAAAGTAGACTTCAGATTGGTCCAGTAATCACGGATAAATATGCAACGTTACTCAATATACAAGTGTAGACCCGAAGTCATGAACTCTAAGGTAGTTTGGCTTAGTAATCCTACATTATAGAGATGTGCGGAGGCGGCCATTGTGAGCCAATCGAGCAGAGAGAACTGTCAAAGTGTGAGCCAAATGAACATGTTTATCGTTTGTAGGAAGGCGTTGTTTGAACGATATTGCAATCGACGATAAACATATTACAAATATTTATTTTTATTATCGAGAATTTGAAGGCATATGTAAATTTAGTAAGAAGATAATACTTAATTAATTCTGCTTTCAAGAGCTTATGCTCATGAAGAAACTTTTGTCGTTGCTCTTCTCGAAAAAACTTTCATTGCTGCTGCTTAATTCAATTCTGCCGGTTTGATTCGCGCTATTCTTTGCAATGCAGAGATTTCTCCGATGGCGCTGTTTTCTTTTCAAAATTTGGGAAAAAAGTTGAAATATAATTAGCAAACGTAAGCAAAACAACTTGCACCACAACAAAGTCTCGCAAAAGTTTGAACATCTAGCATTGTGGCAAGTGTTGGAAGCTGTTGTAAACAAAACAAACAGCGTTGCCAAATCGACATATGTAACTTCCGCTCATCTCTATGTACAGGATTTCTAGTTTGGCTCACCTGGAATATCTGACTTGGTTTGATCACCGCGATACGTTATATGCTTAGTCAGATTGGCTATTTTCGCCAAAAATAGCCAATCTAACTAAGCAATCACCTGGAATACCCCTGTAGTGTCTCTAAATGACATTTGAGATTTCAAGAGCTTCGCGGATCCCAGCAGGTTATGCAATACTATTATTTATGGTGAAAACACAACGTTATATTTGTAGATTTGAAGCACTTCATTATAGAACAGTTTGGACGACCGTGAATGTCCCAAAGGTATATAATAAGCTAGTACGCTTCAGACTGCTCCAGTAATTGCAGTTGCTTATGCAGCGATACTCAGTTTAACAGATATGGATACTGTTACGAGTGTAAACCTGAAGTCCTGAACTCCAAGGTAGTTTGGCTGACCTGGAATATCCCTGTAGTGATTCAAGAGCTTCGCGGATCCCAGCTGATTATGTGTAGACCTGAAGTCCTAAACTTCAAGGTAGTTATTTCTGACCTGGAATATCCCTGTAGTGTTTCTAAATGACATTTGAGATTTCAAGAGTTTCGCGGACCCCTGTAGATTATACAACACTATTATTTATGGTGAAAACACCTAAAGTTATTCTTGTAGATTTGAAGGACTTCATTATAGAACAGTTTGGACGACCCTAAAGGTCCCAAAGGTTTATAATAAGCTTCAGATTGCTCCAGTAACTGCGGTTGATTATGCAACGTTACTCAGTATAACAGATATGGCTACTGTTCCGATTGTAGATCTGAAGTTCTGAACTTCAAGGTAGTTTGGCTAACCTAGAACCTAGGTTTTTTTTTCAGAATTCCTGCAAAGGTTACTCAGGAATTTTGCATTACTCTTCTTCCGGTAAACCTTCAGGTATTCTTCCATCATGATTTTCTGCTAATTTGTCCAGTGCTTCATCCCGGCATTCCTTCAGGGGTTTTCAGGAATATTTCCAGAATGCATTTCAATTTTTTCTAAGGAATCTGGAGTTCCCTCCAGAGATGTTATAATATTATCTGCCAGAAATAACATATTTTTTGTGTCACAATGTGAAACAATGTACTATAACTTTGTCGCACATCCGACTTGCCTAACTAATACCGGATCTGACATGCAAATCGGACTCGATTATCCGGTAGCTCGATTTTCCGTAATTCAATTTTCTGGCCATAGGGGCCATACACAAATTACGTCACGCTCTTAGGGGGGAGGGGGGCTTTTGCAGAGCGTGACGGCTCTTACAAACAATATTAAGGTCCCATACAAAAAGTGTGACATAGGGAGGAGGGGGTGGGTAGTTGAAAATGGTCTTTAAATCAACGTTACATAAATTGTGTATCACCCCTTAATGTCTCCATTATTCTTATCCGGCGATTAAATAATTGTTTGCTTTGTTGCACAATTTGAGATGTCAATATGTCAAAAGATGTAACAATGTAAGCATGTGAATGTAAAAACATGCATTTAAGATGCACTCCAACATTATCGAACATTCGAATTGCCTATCTCACCCCATGTCAGAGATATTGGAGCTTTATTTGAATCTGTATGATCAGTGTTGCCAGCAACACTGCGCATGGGCTTCGTGGCCGTGCGGTTAGCGGCGTCAGTCGTTTAGGCGTATTGTGAGTGCCACGGAGTGAGGGTTCGATTCCCGCTCCAGCCGGAGGAAACTTTTCGTCAAACGAAAAATCCTCCACTGGTCCACTGGGTGTTCCGTATTGTCCGTTGCCTAATGTTAGTGTATGTTCAGTCTGTGCAACCTCTGGTTGAAGACGGTGTAGTGTCTTTTTTTTTTTTTTTTTAGCAATAATATATTTTTTGTATCCGTGGACCAATGTACTGCACGTGCACCTCAAGTGCACACATTGTCGAACATTCGTATTGCTTATCTCACACCATATCAGAGATATTGAGCTATATTTGAATCTACATGACCAGTGTTGCCAGCTAGTAGAAAAATTATGTGTTATTAAATGACGCCAACAATTTCTGTATTTTGAAATGACGCCAAAAATGCCACCTGACTTCTACATAATCTTTACTGATCAATCGAATTCGCTATATTATCTCAAAATCGTGTTGAGCGATGTTTAACATTATGCAGTGTTGCCAGTTGCAGAGATTTTTTTGAAGAACCAAATCTTACAAAGACTAGGTCTTACAAGGTAAATCTAGTTGACTTGCTGATATTGTGTTACGTTACTTCAAACTACAACGAACATGGACACCATTATAGATAGCCAGGCTCAGAGGGGCGCCAAAAAGGCATAAGGCAAACGGGATGAATATTATCAAGATTTCACTGTTCAAAGTATCTAAGGATCATGTGTTTTTACTTTTTTCCGATTTCTCAAAAAATCAGATTGTTTTGAATATTTACCAAGATGTTAACTGGAAATTTATCTACTATTTTATTTTGAGAAACTATTTTTTTTTTCAATGAACAAAGCAAAATCAATATGCTTTCGAAATTCTAGTGAAAGTTCTTTCTGATAATTCCTAAACATTCTCATGATGTTACTTCTGAGACATTTAAGTGCTGACAAAAATATTTCAAATTATTTCTGTTCATAGAATTGTTGGAAGAAACTTTATGTTTTTTTAGGGATTAAACTCTTGTTAAACTAGCGCAACCCATCAAGTCGTATTCACCCAAAAAACTGTTAGTGAGTTTTTATTTTTATTGCTTCAAAACAAATTAAATATTTTTGGCGCCCTCAAAAAATTTCATCAGGTCTTTCTTCGAAATTTCTTGTTAGGTTTCTTTCATAAAATCTCTCAAAAATTCTTTCAGAAATTCTTTTAGGGATTTCTTTGAAAAATTCTTAAATAATTTCTTCCGAAATTCTTACGGAAACTTTTTCAGGAATCCTTTGGAATATTCAAAATTCTTCTGATCATTTTTCACGAAATTTCTCGGAGGATTTCCTTAGAAATTCCTCCAGGAAGGCTACCAGGAAGTAATCTTGGAATATATTCGGAAATCATTCAAGAGATTACTGCGGATTCTTTTCTATAAAGACTTTATTAGATATGCCCTCAGATTTTTACCCTGGAACAATCCCGACAATTTGCCGCCCTACGAAGAACGCTGTCGCCTTTTGGACATGGAAACGCTTACAAACAGACGAATTATTGCTAAAGCAGCATTTGTTGGAAAGCTGCTGTTGAACGTACACACTTCGAAAAAATCTTGTAATTTTGTGTCATTTAAGTCCGACATATAAAAGCAACACATTTGACGCAAAATTGTTATTTTTACTTGAAACGGAAAATGTTTGATTCTCTTAATTTTACCGCAACAGCTCAGCGCGTCGGCTGCTTGTATACATGATTGAGAACTGTGATATTTATAGCACCGAATATTGAAAAAAAAAATGCAAAAAGTTCCATTCGGGAATCGAACTTCGATCCTCAGAGTGTCAGTTTTCGATCTTGCTCTCTCGGCTGACTCATCACGCTGAAGAGAAGGCAGTCGAAGATGTACAACTTCTACCATAAACTAACTTGCCAGTTCGGCCGTCGCGTCGTCACTGCTGTGTGTATGTATGCACTGAACTGAGACAGCCGTCATCGCAGCCAAGCACACAAAGCCGCCTTTTGATTGACTGTGCGTGGCTGTTTTCGTTTATCACTGCATCGGCTGATGGCAACGGATTGTCATTTCCAAGTTTCTGGCTCACTCCGGGGTTAAATTTATGAGAGGTTTTCATGCTGTTTCACCTTCGTAATAAACAAATTTCCAATGCAGTCTGCAGTCTTTATCTGATTTTGTAAGGTTCTGTTTGACAGTTCAACATCAGTAAACATTATGTTGCTGTAACATATCGCGTAAATTTACAGCATAGAGAACTAAATTATCAGTTCTGTGATTTACAATAAATTATGGCTGGAAGAACTCAAACAATATCAACTTAATACGTACGTCATAAAAAGTGTAAAAATGTGGCACATTTATGTTTATATCAAAGCTTTTTCTGGCAGTTCGATCAATTGTGTCACTATTAAAATTGAGATTTTTTTAGTGTGTAATAGACTCTCCCACTTTACTGCGACAAATAAACATCAATATTCCCCCCCCGGGTATTAAGAAACAACGACTTCCTGCGGCTGGAGTTTCATCGGACAGATTATGGCCAGAATGAACCAGTTAGGGCAACGTGCATCGTTTTCAACAGTGTCGTCAGTGTATTTGACTTTTGTGTATCTGTAGATAGTTTTATAAGAAGACTTAGACGAATGTTTATTAGAAATTAAGGTTTTCCAAATGTTCATGTAGACCTTGAAGTCAGATGGACAAAAATAATAATAAATAAATAAATAAATAAATAAATAAATAAATACATCTTAAACTAAGATAAGAAACTTCTGCAGATATTTAAAAAAATAGTTTTTTAGAGATATTTTTTTTCAGGGATACCTTCAGAAATTCCTCCACAGATTCCTTTCGAGATTCTTCTAGGGGTTAATATTTCTTTTTCTCGATATTTATTTCACTAGCTTTTTTCCTGGGTTTCTCCTGGAAGTTATTTTCTGATATTTTCTTCATAGATTACTATAGATATTCCTGAAAGAATATCTTTGAAGGTTATGGTTTACGATTAAGGATCTGCCATTGATTCCTATAGAAACTCATGCAGGGATTCTTTTAGAAATCTCTCCAACGATTCCTTTATAAATGTGTCTGAGAATTCCTTCAGAAATTCTTCAAGATTTTTTTTAAAGAAAATTATCTATAGATTATTTTAGAAATTCGACCAGTTTCTTTCAGAAAGTCTTTCACAGATATCTTAAGATAGAAGAAATCTACCATGTCGCTTAGAAAATCTTTCATTGATCCCTCCTAAAATTGGTTCATGTTCATTAGAAATTACGCCTAAAATTTCTGCTAGGAAAGTTTTGAACTCTTCCAAAAAATCATTAATTTGGAACAATTTCAGACATTTTTTCAGGTATTCCATTATTTAATCTGCCATTGGATTCCTTCAGGGATTTCTTCAAAAAACCTTCTAGGGATTTGTTTTAAAAAAATCCTCTAGAGATTCTTTACGACTCCTTCAAAAATTCTCCTGTCAGAAATTCTTCCAATGGTTTTCCACATTTTTACAGGCAATCGTTCAGGCATTTCTTCAGGAACTGCTCCAGGAATTCTTGGAAGAATTTTTCCATGAATTCCATTGGAAATTCCTGCTGACATATTTTTTTGATTAGGTATACCTCTAAGTCTTCTTGCAGGAGTTACTACAGAGATTCTAGCATAATTTCATTCAGTGGCCCAGCAATTTTTTTTCCCCAGATTTCAACAAAAAGTCATAGATCTCTTCAGGATTTCCTCCTGTTATTTCTCCATGTCCATGATCTAATGTTTACTGAAAAATTGGGTAAAGATTTTCTAATAAATATTTTGATTGAACTTCAGAAGAAAACTTTCGTAAAATTAATAGAAAAATCTGTTAAAACCAATTGAATAAATCATCGAAAATTTGAAAAACAAACCTTTAGAGGATCCCTGAAAACCTCTGAAACTCTATCAAGCAAAAAATACAGAAAATGAATAAAAAAACGAGGCGAGCTAGTTTTTTCAAAACACAAAAATCCAACTAAAGAAACTTTGAGAAAAAATGAATAACCACATTTTTTTGCAAATTTAACAATGTTCAATTGTCGTGGGCGCCAATCTGGATGTTTACCAAGGGCGCCATGTGACCACGCTACGGCTCTGCATATATACGCGGACATCGCCGAGTGAAATCTTTCAAGCGTGTGAAAAGTATATTGCAAGAGTGCGTCGGTTGAATATGACGTCATGCGCTCCATCGGCGTTGTTAGAATCGTGACGTCATGCTCGTTTGGATACAGATTTTGACAGTTCGTTTGGATACAACGGATTCATCTTCGCGGTTCTATGTTTACTCTACTATCTATAGACAACATCCCTGTTGCGGGAGATGTGGGTGAAAGGATTGTACCGATTCTTACAGCAGACACATATTTAGTTTGGTCAGCTAAAAAGCTAAAATATAAATTTATTAAAAAGATCAAATAAACACATACATTTTTACACCTACTAATTCGGTAACTTAGCTGGGAGGACAAATGCTTCCATCCTCTTTGCAAGACATCTCCACACTCCAGTTACAAACTAGTTCATGTCAGTATTGTTCTATATCTAGAGTTACAATTGTTGGGGCATTCGCAGGAGTGCTCAAATTATCTAAGTGTTCAAGTTATTGCACACTGTTTTGTGCAACAATCCCAATTGTAGTGAATTTCAGATTTTTATTTTTCAGCAGTGTTGCCAGCTTTAAAAAAAACTTCGTTTTATTCTATGCAATCTGAAACAATGTTTGACGTCTACTTAAATTATGCTGAAGAGTCTTTTATATTGCATATATTCAGCAATATATGATTCTATTTGACCAGTGTTGCTATCTAACATTAGAAATAATGATATCAGGAGCTATCACTGGTTTGCCTTTGTTGTCCTTTCGAACTTTCTGAATATTACATTTGTATATTTAGAAAACTATTAAAGGTTGAGAGCAATGATTGAAATGGACGTTAATCTAAATTTTGACCGTTAAAAAGTAAACGTAAATCAATCCGGCGTAAAATAAACGGACGTAAAGTAAGGTCGGAGTGTACTGTAAGTTGGACTGCTGTATCCGCTTTTGTTTGTAACGTATCACGTTTGACCGGGTTCCATACTGCAGCACTAGCGCCCGCGCTTTTTTATCCTCCAAAGCTCTTTGCACTCATTGTTAAATCTTTCGTTCCGAAGCTTTAGTTCTACACAGATCGAAAAAAGAATGTATGATTGTGTGACATATGATGCACATGATTGGAGCGTGGGATATCACAGAAGTTTACATGACATATCATGCAAAAGTCATAAAATATCATGTAATCTTCCATTATATGTTATGTAATTCAGCATGACTCTGTGTATATACATATAACACTAATTTACATGATATGTCATGTAAACCATCATAAGAGTAAGTTAACATGACTGAACTGAAGTTTACATGACGTGTAAATCTCATTATTTTTATCTGTGCGAGCATTGTTGTTCTTGACCCTTGATTCTTTCAAAAAATAATTATTTTCTACTAACTTTTCGGACAGTTGCCTCCTACAAGCACCCGTCGCGTCGTGACATCAACGTCACTCCTTCCAAAACCGCACCTCTCGAATAAATTAAGCTGATGTTCTGATGTTTATATATCTGCTGGTTGGCTACCCCGTTTATTGCCCAAATTTGTCATGCCGATTTTTTTTTTCGTACAATTGAGTAATTGACTTTTTCGTACTTTTTCGCCTAGCATGAAGCGGAGTGCACAATCCGTCCACCAAACAGCACCACACCATCCATAACCCGGCAGCCACCACTAGAGCAGCCGGTCGTCAGCCGGTAGCGGCGAGCGCACCACACGACGACGAGGAGTACGCCTAATTAAAATTCTTTCCACAAACACTTATTTAATGGACTTTGGGACGACGACGCTACTTTTTTTTTTTGCTTTGTGCGTTCGCTGAGCTCCGTGACGTCGTTGTTGTGTTGCTGGCTGGTCGGCTGCTACCACCGCAGTTTGTATATGATGGAGAAAAACAACTCGTCGAAAAGTCCGTTTGCAGCTCTTCGCGGTCCACCTTCAACGGGTACCTAATACCTTCTACCCGGCGCGGTGTGGTTGGTCGGTCGTAGGGCTGGGGTTGTATTTTTCTCCGCACTTCTACCTCCTGCTGGCTCATTGCACGCGAGAGTAAGTCTGGAAAATTATTTAACTTCCTTGCTGGTGAACTATGTACCACCCCCGTGGAACAACGGGACAACAAGGAAACGAAAGTGGAAGATGCTGGGCTGGTTGTTCTGCTGGTTTGGTTCTCCGTTTCTCGGTGTACTTACACGGCAATTGTGGCAATCTAATAATAACAACCTCTTGAGAGTTTTCTTTTATTATTTTTGTTTGAGAGTTTTACGTTATTGATGGCATCATAGAACAAATGTTTCCTCTGTCTTGCTTTACTTGGTAAAACATTAATTACTTTGGTCAAATCTGGACAACAATGCTGCGCTAGATTATTGGTGTCTACTTGAAGTGGCTGTTCTGCTTCTTGGTAGGTACTACCGTCGACCAAGTTTTGCTCCATTGGAGGACCTTAGCAACCAGGTCAATAGCGTTTCCAGGCTTTCCGCATTGTTGAATCCGCAAAAGTAGCGTGCAGGTTTGTTGTTGGGCTTTCTTGTAGTTTGTGAACATTTGATAGCCAGAGTTTGCCGGTCATCGCAAATCAAAACTCATGTCCACGTTTTGAAAGGATTTTTTGGTACGTTCATGTTCATCGGTATCGATCGCTGGTCAGTGTGAGAAAGACTTTGTTCCTTTGAATAGGGCAGCAGCGTGGATAGGCTTGACGATAAACTCGACAAAGGCGAAGCATATGATTGCGGGCAGAGACAGAAGCAGGCCTATTAGTGTTAGTGTTGAGGTACCTAGTAATCGATAAGGATGTGTTTATGGACAACCGTCTTGGAATCCCAGTTCAATATCGCACCAGGACCTCAGATATAAAAATCTCAAAAAGTAAATTTGTATTGATTATGTTTGGCTACGCTAATTAGAAAGATTGCGCCATTGGGCAGTACAAGTTGTGCGGAAAAAATAGAAATTTCAAAGCCATGTACCTAAAACCGCTAAACCCGACAGTTACAGTTAGACCAAACATAGGACAAATAGCGATATAAATATTTACCCCCTGAGGATCAAAAAAACGATCAAATCTAACTATACATGTCAATGGTTGCTCCTCCGTGATTGATCTGAGC
Organism: Aedes albopictus; assembly: GCF_035046485.1. Lineage (NCBI taxonomy): Eukaryota > Metazoa > Arthropoda > Insecta > Diptera > Culicidae > Aedes > Aedes albopictus. The sequence goes on along the minus strand of NC_085138.1, from coordinate 109,344,622 downwards.
TGGTACCAATTCAATTGCACTGAGATCCAAATGAATAAGGGCTGGGACACTCCACTTATTCTCAAAGTGCAATTTAAGCAGCTCATACATTTTGGATCAATAACGGCGCCGGCCACGTCCTTATAGTCAGTTGGGAAGGGAAAGGAATGTTAGAGTGTGCTGGTTGTTGCTACTAAAGACCGAGATCACCTCTGCACCCCCACAACCAGCACGGACTGGGGTATTTGTTAGACGGAAAGGATGGGAGATCTGGGAGTCACCGTTGGGTCGGTGATGCGATCCATGGATAGGGTTATTTATAGTGTTCTTGATAGATTGTGTGGTGAATAAGGTGAATAAGGTCAAGCGGCACAGCACGCTTTGGTTGCATAACTTGTAGGCGTTATATACACTGTGCTGTGAGTGGAAATTGGAAGGGAGGGAAACGACTTTTTTCCAATTCGTTTCTGGTTCTAGCGATGGCTATGAACATATGAACATATGAATATAATATATATATTGTATATGTAGAGGAGAGAGAGAGAGAGAAAGTAGATAGAAAGATACAAAGTAGGATGAAAGGGACGGGCCAGGGATTGAACCCAGGACCTTCTGCATACGAATCAGAAGCGGTAGCCACTATACCACCAAGCTCGTCTATAAATATTTACCCCCTGAGGAAGACACAAACCCCGTGTCGAAACGTCGGGCAAATAAGGAATCATCAGTAAATTTATATTGACAGCAAAGAATATAAATAGAAAGAATGCCATTTCTTGTCTTTTTCTATGTCAAGTCAAGCGACAAGACAAGTGACACGACATAACCCAGCCAACATTCGATCGTAAATACTGTTGAATAGGATGCTAACGTAGAGGCGATATGCGTACACTTCACACGAGGTTAAATGGAAGCATGTATGCATATGGCCTCTACTAGCATCCTATTCTACATTATATACGACTTCGTGTTGGCTGAAAAGCGCATCAAGGAGGAAGCTCTTTGTATCAGTGTGTGTGATTTGTCATAAGAAGTATGTTTGCGTATGTGTTGCTATCCGCTTACGATCAGCAATATATACAACCGCTTGAAGATTCAACTTTCATCCATAGATAGCGTTGCAGTAGTGTCCCTCGAGCGTCAGCGGAGTAGGAATTCTTGATATTATTATTCTTTACTTTCTAGGTTTAATCACCGCATGACTTTATGATAATTGAATTTTATTGGCTTTTCTCGGTGAAATTAATACTAGGGGTGGTGGGGGTAAAGTGGACAACCTAAGCATTTTGGTCGTTTCCCGCGGAAATGCGGGAAATCCATCTGCTTTTACGAGTTACATGGAAGGTAATGATATACTCTAGAAATCTTGTAAGGGGATGCATTTAAAAAATATTGTTTTCTTCGATTATTTTGAACACGACCGGATCCGTCTGGATAATAATGTAACAATAGACGGGAATACCTTCGAGGTGGTGGAGGAATTCGTCTACCTCGGATCCTTACTGACGGCTGACAACAACGTGAGCCGTGATATTCGGAGGCGCATCATCAGCGGAACGCCTACGGGCCTACTACAGGCTCCAGAAGGTACTGCGGTCAAAAAGGATTCACCCACGCACCAAATGCACCATGTACAAAACACTAATAAGACCGGTGGTCCTCTACGGGCACGAGACATGGACCATGCTCGAGAAGGACCTGCAAGCACTCGGAGTTTTCGAGCGGCGGGTGCTAAGGACGATCTTCGGCGGTGTGCAGGAGAACGGTGTGTGGCGGAGAAGGGTGAACCACGAGCTCGCTGCACTTTACGGCGAACCTTGCATCCAGAAGGTGGCCAAAGCGGGAAGGATACGGTGGGCAGGGCATGTTGCAATAATGCCGGACAACAACCCTGCAAAGCTGGTGTTTGCTAACCATCCGGTTGGTACAAGAAGGCGTGGGGCGCAGAGAACACGATGGGCGGACCAGGTGGAGCGTGATCTGGCGAGCGTTGGGAGTGACCGACGTTGGAGAGTTGCAGCTGCAAATCGAATATTATGGCGGCAAATTGTTGATTCAGTGTTATCATGAATTTGATGTTGAACTAAATAAATGAAATGAATGCTTATTCTTTGACAGCTACGCGTATTTTGGTACAAAAATGATTACACTCATTCGAAAAGCGTATTCTAAGGATTCAAAAGGGTTCAAAAAGTCGGTACAAGAAAAAAATTTGCCCCAGCACACCCTGCATAAGCAAAATAGCTATTTCCCTCGCAACGTAATGAAGGCATGTTGGTAACGAAACGAAAAGGTAACTAAGCGAGCACAGATCTCCAAAAATATCCTCCGAAAAAGGCAAAAGAGCATCGTCCACTTCTCGTCATTGATATGATACCCAACCAGCTCGCTGGTTACGTTCTACCTTCCTTCTTAACGATTCCGAAGAAAAATGCGCTAAAAGCATCGGCTCTGGAAAGCACCACAGACGCACTTCCTCTCCGACGGACGATGACGACGATGGCTCCCTGCGGAAGTCGGATGTTATCACTGTGTATACCTGCTATCGCATAAGCTCCGTCCAGCCCGGTGCTTATTTTCGTTTCTGCCAAACTCAACAAGACACAACAGAGATATATGGGGCCAGCATCGGCGGCGGTGACGGCCGGCATTCCGTTACAATTGACGAAGACGTTCGCGTGGAATTATGTTTCACACAACAGCAAGTGCGGTCCGTTCTCCCGATGGGCTTGTTGGAGCTAGCAGCTCCAAGCAAATGGCAAGTAGTCTAAATAGCGACGTCTCGGTTTGGGTGTTTTTCTTCCTGTTTTGCTCGCTTTCGATTTCGACTGGCACGGGGGATTCGAATTCAAAGGCTTAAATAACAGCTTTTCCTGAAATTGAGGTCATTGATTGGTTTCCCGGAGATGGGTTTGAAGTTTTCGATAGGATTTGTGAATAAGGAATGCGTAAGCGATGCGGGGCGACTGTTTTCAAAGGAATTATCCAATTAATTTCGATTTCAGTTCACCGGTAATCCGTCTTGTTATCGATTTTTAGGAAAGGAAGGATCAAACGATTCTGCCTATGAATGAATCGCACGAAAAATGATTCAAATTCAACATCGTCATCACTTGTAATTTATTTTTGGGTTTCTTTTCGGCTGTTAACATCAAGGTTAACGAGCTTTTCCATTTTATTTTAATCATGAGCAAACATTTCAATTCAATTCGGCTTGAGAGAGATTCGGACAATCCTCATGCAATCAAAACAAAGTTTAATTATGGTTGTTGTACCAGAACTCCAAAAACATGGCCATACGTAGCACCTTTTTCCAACACTGCCTCCCTTATCGTTACACCTGGAGATCACCACAGCAGACGGAATCTCAAATCGACCACGTTCTGATTGACGGACGGCACTTCTCCGACATTATAGACGTCAGGACCTATCGACTCCGACCACTATCTGGTGATGGTCAAACTACGCCCAAAACTTTCCGTCATCAACAATGTACGGTACCGGCGACCGCCACGGTACAACCTAGAGCGACTAAAACAACCGGATGTCGCCTCCGCATACGCGCAGAATTTCAAGGCCGCATTGCCAGATGAGGGAGAGCTCGATAAGGCCTCTCTAGAGGACTGCTGGAGTACAGTGAAAGCGGCCGTCAACGACGCAGCCGAGAGCACCATTGGGTACGTGGAACGGAATCGACGGAACGAATGGTACGACAAAGAGTGCAGAACGGGTTTGGAGGAGAAGAACGCAGCGCGGGCGGTAATGCTGCAGCAAGGGACCCGACAGAACGTGGAACGTTACAAACAGAAGCGGAAACAGCAGACCCGCCTCTTTCAGGAGAAAAGCGCCGCTTGGAAGAAGCGGAGTGCGAAGAAATGGAACTGCTGTGCCGTTCCCAAGAAACACGGAAGTTCTACCAGAAGCTCAACGCATCCCGCAACGGTTTCGTGCCGCGAGCTGAAATGTGCAGGGATAAGGACGGAGGCCTCTTGACGGACGGACGTGAGGTGATCGAAAGGTGGTAGCAGCACTTCGATCAGCACCTGAATGGCGTGGAGAACGTAGGCACGGGAGACCACGGCAACGGAGGAAACGACGACACCAGTGCAGCGGAGGACGGAAATGAACCAACTCCCATGCTGAGGAAGGTTAAGGATGCCATTCATCAGCTCAAAACTAACAAAGCAGCCGGTAAGGATGGTATCGCAGCTGAACTCATCAAGATGAGCCCACAAAAGTTAGCCACCTGTCTGCATCGGCTGATAGTCAGGATCTGGCAAACCGAACAGCTACCGGAGGAGTGGAAGGAATCTGCCCCATTCACAAGAACGGCGACCATTTGGAATGTGAGAACTTCAGAGCGATCACTTTTTTGGATGCTGCCAACAAAGTGCTATCCCAGATCATCTTCCGTCGTCTGTCACCTAAAACGAATGAGTTCGTGGGAAGTTATCAAGCCGACGGCCGATCGACAACGGACCAGATCTTTACCGTACGCATATCCTCCAGAAATGCCGTGATTACCAGGTCCCAACGCATCACCTGTTCATCGACTTCAAAGCGGCATACGATAGTATCGACCGCGCAGAGCTATGGAGAATCATGGACGAAAACGGCTTTCCTGGGAAGCTGACTAGACTGATTAAAGCAACGATGGACGGGGTGCAAAACTGCGTAAGGGTTTCGGGTGAACTATCCAGTTCATTCGTATCTCGCCGGGGACTGCGACAAGGTGACGGACTCTCATGTCTACTCTTCAACATCGCGCTGGAAGGTATGATGCGACGAGCCAGGCTCAACAGCCGGGGAACGATTTTCACAAAATCCGGTCAATTTGTGTGCTTTGCGGACGACATGGACATTATCGCTAGAACATTTGGAACGGTGGCAGAGCTGAACGCCCGCCTGAAACGCGAAGCAGCAAAGGTCGGACTGGTGGTGAATGCCTCAAAAACAAAGTACATGCTGGTAGGTGGAACCGAACACCACCGGGTCCGTCTGGGTAGTAATGTTACGATAGACGGAGATACCTTCGAGGTGGTGGAGGAATTCGTCTACCTCAGGTCCTTACTGCCGGCTGACAACAACGTGAGTCGTGAAATTCGAAGGCGCATCATCAGCGGAAGTCGGGCCTACTACGGGCTCCAGAAGAAACTGCGGTCTAAAAAGATTCACCCACGCACCAAACGCACCATGTACAAAACGCTAATAAGACCGGTGGTCCTCTACGGACACTAGACATGGACCATGCTCGAGGAGGACCTGCAAGCACTCGGAGTTTTCGAGCGACGCAGAAGAACGGTGTGTGGCGGAGAATGGTGAACCACGAGCTCGCTACACTTTACGGCGAACCCAGCATCCAGAAGGTGGCCAAAGCCAGAAGGATACGATGGGCAGGGCATGTTGCAAGAATGCCGGACAGCAATCCTACAAAGCTGGTGCTCGCGACAGATCCGACTGGCACAAGAAGGCATGGAGCGCAGGTAGCACGATGGGCGGATCAGGTGGAGCGTGACTTGGCGAGCATCGGGCGTGACCGAGGCATAGGCGTAGCTAGGGGGGGGGGGGGGTTCCAGGGGTGCCTGGCACCCCCTAGAACAAATTTGGCACCCCCTAGAATTTTTCCTTGACAGTCACCTAAAATTTAAAACTTCTCACAATAATTCCAATATTTATTAATGGCACATTTGAACAAAACTTAAGCACACCCGGAATTACTTATATAACTGTTGTACGTTTTGGCGTTTTGAATATTGGTAAGAACAATCAACCGACTTCTCCATAGATTCCTCCAGAAATACCTCTATCTATTCGTACAGTGATTTCTCTAGGCTTCCTTTTTGGATTCCTCCCGATATTTCTTCAATAAACTTCCCTTAGGATACTGTTTTATCAAATTAAATTTGATAGATTTAAGCATTTTATGTTAGTAAGTAAACTTGCATGCAACTTTTGGAGGGTGACTTGTATGGGAAATATCGTACCTAACATAAATCGCTTAAAACTATCAAATTCGGTTTGGTAAAAGAAAATATTTTTCATTAGTCGTTAATTTAGATGTTAATTGACCAATTTACTTTTTGATGGCTTAAAAAAATATTTCCATGCTTAATGGCTGGCATTCAAAAAAGCCCAAAATTGCATATTTTGCCCTATAAATTGAGGTATAGCTCAAAATTGTGACGTGCTAGAGCAATTCTGAACCCGGAATCGGATTCAGCGGCCCAAAATCTGACAGAGACACATGAGTTTGCTCTTGAGACAAAAAAAATGTTGCGCTGTGTTATGACTCCTTCAGAAATACTTCTAGCAAATATATTAAATTAAAATCTTTGCTTCTAGGGATTTTAGGGATTCTTCCTAAGATTCCTCCAGAAATTCCTCCTGCGATTCCAACAGGGATTCCTCCATTATACTTCTGCCGATTCTTTCAAGGTGAACTGTAGATATTCCTCCAGGAATTTGTTAGAGGAACTACTCTTTAGATACCCCTGGCATTGCTGATTCTAGGGATTCTTTAGAAATAACTTCTATGATAGCATTCCCCCAGATATTCCAGCTGTGACTGCTCAAGCAATTCATGCGGTTTTTCCAGCTATTCTTCCTCCAGAAATTCTAACTGTGGTACTTCAGAAATTATGCTACGGATTCTTCTAGAGCTTTCTCCTGGCTTTTTGCTGAGACCTTTCCAGACAATCTTTCTGGAATTTTTGCAGAAATTCCTTTGGTTGCTCCCCCAGGGATTTCTCCAAGGACTCATCCAAGAATTCCTCCAGAGATTTTATCCAAAGATTCCTCCAGAAAATCCTCATGGTATTCCTGCAGAAACTCTTTCTGGCCTTTCTTCAAGAAGACCTCAAACAACTCCTGTGATTCATCAAGCAATTCCTCCAGAAATTCTTAATATCATACGTCCAGAAATTCATCACTAGGAATAATCAAAGAATTAAATCCCATACGAATTAATCCTAACATTATGGCTGGGATTCTTCCTGAGATTCCTTCAGAAAATCCTCTTGCGATTCCTTCAGGTCATTCTCTATAGATTCTTCCAGAATACCTAAACCGGTTCTTGCAGGGACTTCTCTAGGTATTCCAAGAATTTTGTTTTTGGATTCCCCCCTGCATTCCTGATGGGGTTTCTCTAGAAAGTCCTGTACAGTTTTCTCCTGCAATCCCTTCTAGGATTTCAGCTGAGGATTCCACAGTAATACATCCCTGAATCGTTCTTAGAATACCTCCTGAGATTTTTCCTGTGATTTCTTCAGAAAATCTGCGGTGATTCTCCAGGAATTTTTATCCAAGATATTTTGTCCACAGATTCTCTCATAAATTTCTCTTGGGATTCCTACAGGAACTCCTCTTGGCCTTCATCCAGCAATTTCAGCTGGATTTTTCAAGCTATTCCTTCTGTGGTTCTTCCAGCAATTCCTCCTAGGACTCCTCCTGTCATTCTTTCTGTAATACCTCCCAGAGTTCTTCTATATAGGGATTCTTCTAAGAATTTCTCCAGAGATTCTTTCAAAAACTTGCTGGGATCTCCTAGGAGTCTTGCAGAAGTACCTTCGGTGTGCCCTCCCAGAAATCCCAAAAAAAATCTGGGATTTCTCCAAATATTTCTTGTTGGACTTCTCCACGAACTCCTCAAGACTTTTATCCAGGAACTCCTCCTAGGATTCGATAAGCGATTATTGCTGCTTCTAATGTTTCAGGAATGCCTCCTAGGTCTCCTCCAGCAAATTTTACTGTGATACCTGCAGGAATCCCTCAAGAGATTTCTCCTGGAATTCTTGCCGGGATTCTTCTAGGCAGTTTTTCTAAAGACTCATCCAGGAATTCTTGGATTACTCTGGAAATTGATCATTGTATTACACCTGGAACTCCCCTTGGCCTTCTTCAAGGAATTCTAGCTGAAGGAATCCCAATAGAAATCTCTAGAGGAATCCCTAAACGAATTTTAGGAGAAGTTGGAATTTCCAGATAAATCCTAGAAGGTATTACTGGAGAAATCTCTAATGAAATCCTATAGGAATGTACGGGAAAAACTTGTAATCAATTAGAAGGCACCGAATATTGCTAATTGACAAAATGAGAGATGAATTTGTGGAAAAAAAAATCGCGTTCTGTTGAGATTCGAGAACACACGGCTCGGAATTTACTAAACCGCAGTATGGCCATTTCTTTGAGTGTTCCTTGGGCATAGGGTGTGAGCACCGATTTTGGCCAGTCTAAGAGAAATCATTCTTATAAAAATAACCAATAATCCTATAGAAACAACCAATGCGTCAAATGTAAGGTTTATATCTATACTTTATAAGAAAAATGCAGAAATCAAGCTAATAATTGATGTTTGTATTAAAAGTGGCACTGGCCAAAATAGAAGCATTGCCGCAGTTTTGGCCATATTCTCAACTTCGGTTTCTATTTTGGCCAATCACGTGTATTTCTTATGGGAGTGGCCAAATTAGAAGACCCCTGGCCAAAATAGACATATGGGAGCTGATTTTTTAAGAAAAAATATTTTTTTCTTCTTATTTTTAATCAAAATGTATGGTTTTCACAGCTTTAGTCATCATATTACATTAGAATCTACTAATTAAAAATAAAATTATACCGAGTTAGATCGTAGCAGGCTGAATACCGCACTATGGCCAAAACTGACGCTTCTACCCTAGTTGTATTTTTTTTAAATTTCTACGGTAGTTTCATTGGAACCCAACAAACATTTTTTAGCTTTATAGGAGAGGAACAAACAACTCTTAAGCAAAATTTAGTCTAAGAAACTGATATTCAGCTAGTTACGATTCTTGGGAATGCAATCAAAAAATTCATTGATTTTTTTTCATATTTCAATGGCTATTCGTAATTATTTTAGCAATTTCTTTTTCAGTTATTTTACAAATTTCTCAGGCAACTTTATCGTGATTACTTTTGTAAATCTTTATGATTTAATTGTATTTAAATTTATTGCTTCCGAAAATTGCTGAACTGGAAATTCAGAAGTTCTCAAATGGACTTGCTTAAGGAAAATCCTATGAAATTCACGAAAAATTTCCTGACAAATTCCCAGAGAAATTGCCGGAAAAAATCTATCAAAATTACCTTAGAGCTTTCAAAGTAGTTGCGAAAAAAAAAATCATATAAGAACTACCACAGGAATTCCTGATGAAAATAGAAAGGCTTTTTAAAGGAATTGGCCGAATCCAATCTCACAATAAATTGCCAAAATATCTATATAAATAAAAATGGAATGGTGTTTGTATGTCACGAATAGGCTCGGGAATGGATCAACGGATCTACATAGTTCTTTCACTGTTGCATTTGTACAGGGTTCCGACGTGTTTGTGTGGAAAAATAATTGGAAAAAAATCACGGAAAAGCAAGAAAAACGGGAAATTCTGAAATTATGTTTACGGGACATTATAATTGCTCTGAAAATGTATTCTTAATCAATGTATTCAATCCACAAAACAAAGGGGTTGTGATGATTGTAAAGTTCAAACTCAAAATACATTCCATGTATTATACGTAATCAAGTTAACAAGCTCTCAAACCTCACATGGTGGGGAGAGTTTTAAGTCAGTACAACTGTTCGGATTAAAAAAAAAAACTGTTCTTTACATTATAGCGCGTTCAAATTTTCGGGCTAATTTGTCCCGCGACGCAGTTTATCATTGTACTAAGAAATTGAGGGTGGATCGGTATTTCTTTGTACAAAAAAATCAAAACCACCTGAAGGCCCCTGAAACTGGCACCCCCCAGGCACCCCCTGGGAAAAAATCCTAGATACGCCAATGCCGAGGATGGAGAGCGGCAGCCACAAACCGAGTATTGTGGCGTATTATTGTTGATTATGTTTCATGTTGATGTTGAGCAAATGTATGTATGTATTAGACTGGGTCAACAAAGTCGATTTTTCGGAACAAAGCTTTTTCAATTCATTTTAGCGTCCAATGTAACTGTGCAAAATTTGAGAGCGATAGGTTGCTTCCCCGTATTCCGCATTGCGATTGAAATTTGTATGGAATTTAGTATGGGAATATGTGCTTTTTTGCATTTTTCTCATAAATTGAAATTTTTCGTCTAAAACAGTCTAACCAATGACGGTAAAGTATAGCCTAGGATATGCCGAAAAACTTTGCCGAAGACCACAAAGTGATCCGACACTTGTTAAAAAAAAATTATAACGTACAGATTGCCCAGTGGTGCTTAACATTCAACATGTAAAGGAATAACATCAATAATAAAATCTCAATTTTTGGCCTAATTTACCAGGCGAATAACTTTTTTCACAAGCGTCGGATCACTTTGCGGTCTTTGGCAAAGTTTTTCGGCATATTCTAGGCTATACTTTAACGTCATTAGTTACATGGTATTGGACAAAAGAATTCAACTTATGAGTAAAATGCCAAAAAGTACGTTTCCCATACTAACTTCCATACAAATTTCAATCGCAAAGCGGAATACGGAGACGCAATCAATCGCTCCCAAATTTTGCACAGTTATTTTGGATGCTAATATAGATTGAAAAAGCTTTGTTCCGGGTTAATACGATCAAATTTAAAGTTTCTCCATACAACGTTGACCCACTCTAGTATGTATGTATGTACATATGTATTAGAGTGGGTCAACGTTGTATGGAGAAACTTTAAATTTGATCCTATCAACCCGGAACAAAGCTTTTTCAATCTATATTAGCGTCCAAAACAACTGTGCAAAATTTGGGAGCGATTGGTTGCGTCCCCGTATTCCGCATTGCGATTGAAATTTGTATGGAAGTTAGTATGGGAAAACGTACTTTTTTGCATTTTACTCATAGGTTGAATTCTTTTGTCCAATACCATGTAACTAATGACGTTAAAGTATAGACTAGGATATGCCGAAAAACTTTGCCGAAGACCGCAAAGCGATCCGACGCTTGTGAAAAAAGTTATTCGCCTGGTAACTTAGGGCAAAAATTGAGATTTTATTATTGATGTTATTCCTTTACATGTTAAATGTTAAGCACCACTGGGCAATCTGTAAGTTATAACTTTTTTCACAAGTGTCGGATCACTTTGAGGTCTTCGGCAAAGTTGTTCGGCATATCCTAGGCTATACTTTACCGCCATTGGTTAGACTGCTTCAGACGAAAAATTTCAATTTATGAGAAAAATGCAAAAAAGCACGTTTTCCCATACTAAATTCCATACAAATTTCAATCGCAATGCGGAATACGGGGAAGCAACCAATCGCTCCCAAATTTTGCACAGCTACTTATGACGCTAAATTGAATCGAAATAGCTTTGTTCCGAAAAATCGACTTTGTTGACCCAGTCTAATATGTATGTCTTTTGATCAATTCGTCCTGCAGTCCTGTAACCTATGTTGAAAACTCAAATCCTAGGTTTGCACGTTTATTTTACTGTCTTCCTTTGTCTGAAATTTCCTAATCGCGAAATGTGCACTCGATTTACTTGCTATCCATAAATGGGTAACAAGCCATCTGTTCCGTTTGAGTGATCACTAAGTGTTTCTCTAGAAACCCCCAGAGCAGAGCACCCAAAAACTCACAAAAAATGCATCATTTAAATTTGGCATACTTTCGCAACCAATGTGCAAGCTTACTAGTCAATCACCGAGTACACACATAACGCCGTACAAACACACAAACTAACTCTACTCTTGCCTCGATAATTCAAACCTGTCGATTTTGACGGATTTCAAACAACGCATTCGCTAAAAATAGTGCTCTGTTTACAACAACTATATTTCGCTGTTACGTTTATTTATTTACAACGTCCAACCAGAACCGATCGGCGGCGCGCGGGTGGGAGGTGGACTATAGAGTTTTTCCACTGCATGCAGTTGCACTAACCTCCTCTGGTCCTGGATGAGAGTTGGACAATGTGGTTTTGGTAGGTGGTGGTGAAGGCGGCATGCTTTGGATGAATAGGAAGGTTGTTTGGTGTCTGCTGCCTTTGCGATTCCCGTCGATGGATGACTGCAGTCAAGTGCATATGATGAGTACAGTCGAGTCTCTTACTAAACGAATTCCTATTAAACGGACTCCTATTAAACGAACTCCTACTAGACAGGGGTGAGCGTTTTAGGAGACTAAGAGCTTATGGGATTTCGGCATTTTGGGGGTGTGGCCTATTATCTCGGGTGTGTTAAGAGTTAACGCAATACTTTCTTCGGCAAAGTTTTAGGGCTTGATAAGATCTACCATTTAGAACTTTGGTTCATATGATTAGTTGGCAATTTGGCCGCTAGAGGGACCATCACCAATCTGATGCTAAATTGCACTACGGGAACCATATCAGGTTGTCAAGCAAACGTTACGATATGCGACAGCTCAAGACCCTGATAATTTGGAAGGATAGTGTCTTCGGGAAAGTTGTTGGGTACGCCAATAACTTACTGACAATGAGTTGCGAAGTTCGAAATTCCTCCACTGGGCGGCGCTAGTGAGCAAGTAAAATTTCAAAACCTCATATCTCAGAATCCCGATAACTTAGGAAGATGGTGTCTTCGGCAAAGTTGATCAGTATGACATGAACTTACATAAAAATAAACACTTGTTTCGCAATTCTGCCACTAGGCGGCGCTAATGAACTTGCAATTTTAGAAATCCCATAGCTCAGAATCCTGATAACTTTAAAAGTTGGTGTCTTCGGCAATGTTGATCAGTATGACATAAACTTACATAAAAATAAACACTTGTTTCAAAATTCTGCCACTAGGAGGCGCTAGTGAACTTGCAAATTTTAGAAATCTCATAGCTCAGAATTCTGATAACTTAGGAAGTTGGTGTCTTCGGCAAAGTTGATCAGTATGACATAAACTTACATAAAAATAAACATTTGTTTCGCAATTCTGCCACTAGGCGGCGTTTACCGGGTTTTTTCGTCTTTTTTCGACTTTTTTGGCGGTTTTTCGGTTTTGCATGTTCACTAGCGCCGCCTAGTGGCAGAATGGCGAAACAAGTGTTTATTTTTATGTAAGTTTATGTCACTCTGATCAACTTTCCCAAAGACACCAACTTTCTAAGTTATCAGGATTCTGAGCTATGAGATTTCTAAAATTTGTATGTTCACTGGCATCGCCTAGTGGCAGAATTGCGAAACAATTGTTTATTTTTATGTAAGTTTATGTCATACTGATCAACATTGCCGAAGACACCAACTTTTAAAGTTATCAGGATTCTGAGCTATGGGATTTCTAAAATTGCAAGTTCATTAGCGCCGCCTAGTGGCAGAATTGCGAAACAAGTGTTTATTTTTATGTAAGTTCATGTCATACTGATCAACTTTGCCGAAGACACCATCTTCCTAAGTTATCGGGATTCTGAGATATGAGGTTTTGAAATTTTACTTGCTCACTAGCGCCGCCCAGTGGAGGAATTTCGAACTTCGCAACTCATTGTCAGTAAGTTATTGGCGTACCCAACAACTTTCCCGAAGACACTATCCTTCCAAATTATCAGGGTCTTGAGCTGTCGCATATCGTAACGTTTGCTTGACAACCTGATATGGTTCCCGTAGTGCAATTTAGCATCAGATTGGTGATGGTCCCTCTAGCGGCCAAATTGCCAACTAATCATATGAACCAAAGTTCTAAATGGTAGATCTTATCAAGCCCTAAAACTTTGCCGAAGAAAGTATTGCGTTAACTCTTAACACACCCGAGATAATAGGCCACACCCCCAAAATGCCGAAATCCCATAAGCTCTTAGTCTCCTAAAACGCTCACCCCTGTCTAGTAGGAGTTCGTTTAATAGGAGTCCGTTTAATAGGAATTCGTTTAGTAAGAGACTCGACTGTACTCATCATATGCACTTGACTGCAGTCATCCATCGACGGGAATCGCAAAGGCAGCAGACACCAAACAACCTTCCTATTCATCCAAAGCATGCCGCCTTCACCACCACCTACCAAAACCACATTGTCCAACTCTCATCCAGGACCAGAGGAGGTTAGTGCAACTGCATGCAGTGGAAAAACTCTATAGTCCACCTCCCACCCGCGCGCCGCCGATCGGTTCTGGTTGGACGTTGTAAATAAATAAACGTAACAGCGAAATATAGTTGTTGTAAACAGAGCACTATTTTTAGCGAATGCGTTGTTTGAAATCCGTCAAAATCGACAGGTTTGAATTATCGAGGCAAGAGTAGAGTTAGTTTGTGTGTTTGTACGGCGTTATGTGTGTACTCGGTGATTGACTAGTAAGCTTGCACATTGGTTGCGAAAGTATGCCAAATTTAAATGATGCATTTTTTGTGAGTTTTTGGGTGCTCTGCTCTGGGGGTTTCTAGAGAAACACTTAGTGATCACTCAAACGGAACAGATGGCTTGTTACCCATTTATGGATAGCAAGTAAATCGAGTGCACATTTCGCGATTAGGAAATTTCAGACAAAGGAAGACAGTAAAATAAACGTGCAAACCTAGGATTTGAGTTTTCAACATAGGTTACAGGACTGCAGGACGAATTGATCAAAAGCAGTGAAGAGAATTGTCAGACAAAAGAGGCACAAAACAAGCAACAAAGAAGGTGCAACGATTAATCTTTATCTCTACTGGAGACAGATAATGACATGATCTCGAAATTTTTTGTTGCAGACAAAACGGAAGCTGAATTTGTTGCGTACTTTTCAACTCGTGAATAATCAATTATTACTAACCCAAAGTCGAAACTGTTTGATGATAGAGCTTCACCAGAGTTGCAGTGTTTACCGACTCGAAGTTACCGTTCGAAAATCGCAATGCAAGGCTTAAAAATCTCTAAACTCGTGGTGTACGATGTTAATCCCATTATTTTCAAGTTGGGACAAACTTATGTCGCATGGGTTGTTTTGTCGCAACAAATACAGGTTGCGACATTGTCGTTATTGTTGCGCGATGGTTGAATTTTGATTCACTGATCAAAAGACATACATATTAGACTGGGTCAACAAAGTCGATTTTTCGGAACAAAGCTATTTCGATTCAATTTAGCGTCATAAGTAGCTGTGCAAAATTTGGGAGCGATTGGTTGCTTCCCCGTATTCCGCATTGCGATTGAAATTTGTATGGAATTTAGTATGGGAAAACGTGCTTTTTTGCATTTTTCTCATAAATTGAAATTTTTCGTCTGAAGCAGTCTAACCAATGGCGGTAAAGTATAGCCTAGGATATGCCGAACAACTTTGCCGAAGACCTCAAAGTGATCCGACACTTGTGAAAAAAGTTATAACTTACAGATTGCCCAGTGGTGCTTAACATTTAACATGTAAAGGAATAACATCAATAATAAAATCTCAATTTTTGCCCTAAGTTACCAGGCGAATAACTTTTTTCACAAGCGTCGGATCGCTTTGCGGTCTTCGGCAAAGTTTTTCGGCATATCCTAGTCTATACTTTAACGTCATTAGTTACATGGTATTGGACAAAAGAATTCAACCTATGAGTAAAATGCAAAAAAGTACGTTTTCCCATACTAACTTCCATACAAATTTCAATCGCAATGCGGAATACGGGGACGCAACCAATCGCTCCCAAATTTTGCACAGTTGTTTTGGACGCTAATATAGATTGAAAAAGCTTTGTTCCGGGTTGATAGGATCAAATTTAAAGTTTCTCCATACAACGTTGACCCACTCTAATACATATGTACATACATACATACTAGAGTGGGTCAACGTTGTATGGAGAAACTTTAAATTTGATCGTATTAACCCGGAACAAAGCTTTTTCAATCTATATTAGCATCCAAAATAACTGTGCAAAATTTGGGAGCGATTGATTGCGTCTCCGTATTCCGCTTTGCGATTGAAATTTGTATGGAAGTTAGTATGGGAAACGTACTTTTTGGCATTTTACTCATAAGTTGAATTCTTTTGTCCAATACCATGTAACTAATGACGTTAAAGTATAGCCTAGAATATGCCGAAAAACTTTGCCAAAGACCGCAAAGTGATCCGACGCTTGTGAAAAAAGTTATTCGCCTGGTAAATTAGGCCAAAAATTGAGATTTTATTATTGATGTTATTCCTTTACATGTTGAATGTTAAGCACCACTGGGCAATCTGTACGTTATAATTTTTTTTAACAAGTGTCGGATCACTTTGTGGTCTTCGGCAAAGTTTTTCGGCATATCCTAGGCTATACTTTACCGTCATTGGTTAGACTGTTTTAGACGAAAAATTTCAATTTATGAGAAAAATGCAAAAAAGCACATATTCCCATACTAAATTCCATACAAATTTCAATCGCAATGCGGAATACGGGGAAGCAACCTATCGCTCTCAAATTTTGCACAGTTACATTGGACGCTAAAATGAATTGAAAAAGCTTTGTTCCGAAAAATCGACTTTGTTGACCCAGTCTAATACATACATACATTTGCTCAACATCAACATGAAACATAATCAACAATAATACGCCACAATACTCGGTTTGTGGCTGCCGCTCTCCATCCTCGGCATTGGCGTATCTAGGATTTTTTCCCAGGGGGTGCCTGGGGGGTGCCAGTTTCAGGGGCCTTCAGGTGGTTTTGATTTTTTTGTACAAAGAAATACCGATCCACCCTCAATTTCTTAGTACAATGATAAACTGCGTCGCGGGACAAATTAGCCCGAAAATTTGAACGCGCTATAATGTAAAGAACAGTTTTTTTTTTTAATCCGAACAGTTGTACTGACTTAAAACTCTCCCCACCATGTGAGGTTTGAGAGCTTGTTAACTTGATTACGTATAATACATGGAATGTATTTTGAGTTTGAACTTTACAATCATCACAACCCCTTTGTTTTGTGGATTGAATACATTGATTAAGAATACATTTTCAGAGCAATTATAATGTCCCGTAAACATAATTTCAGAATTTCCCGTTTTTCTTGCTTTTCCGTGATTTTTTTCCAATTATTTTTCCACACAAACACGTCGGAACCCTGTACAAATGCAACAGTGAAAGAACTATGTAGATCCGTTGATCCATTCCCGAGCCTATTCGTGACATACAAACACCATTCCATTTTTATTTATATAGATATTTTGGCAATTTATTGTGAGATTGGATTCGGCCAATTCCTTTAAAAAGCCTTTCTATTTTCATCAGGAATTCCTGTGGTAGTTCTTATATGATTTTTTTTTTCGCAACTACTTTGAAAGCTCTAAGGTAATTTTGATAGATTTTTTCCGGCAATTTCTCTGGGAATTTGTCAGGAAATTTTTCGTGAATTTCATAGGATTTTCCTTAAGCAAGTCCATTTGAGAACTTCTGAATTTCCAGTTCAGCAATTTTCGGAAGCAATAAATTTAAATACAATTAAATCATAAAGATTTACAAAAGTAATCACGATAAAGTTGCCTGAGAAATTTGTAAAATAACTGAAAAAGAAATTGCTAAAATAATTACGAATAGCCATTGAAATATGAAAAAAAATCAATGAATTTTTTGATTGCATTCCCAAGAATCGTAACTAGCTGAATATCAGTTTCTTAGACTAAATTTTGCTTAAGAGTTGTTTGTTCCTCTCCTATAAAGCTAAAAAATGTTTGTTGGGTTCCAATGAAACTACCGTAGAAATTTAAAAAAAATACAACTAGGGTAGAAGCGTCAGTTTTGGCCATAGTGCGGTATTCAGCCTGCTACGATCTAACTCGGTATAATTTTATTTTTAATTAGTAGATTCTAATGTAATATGATGACTAAAGCTGTGAAAACCATACATTTTGATTAAAAATAAGAAGAAAAAAATATTTTTTCTTAAAAAATCAGCTCCCATATGTCTATTTTGGCCAGGGGTCTTCTAATTTGGCCACTCCCATAAGAAATACACGTGATTGGCCAAAATAGAAACCGAAGTTGAGAATATGGCCAAAACTGCGGCAATGCTTCTATTTTGGCCAGTGCCACTTTTAATACAAACATCAATTATTAGCTTGATTTCTGCATTTTTCTTATAAAGTATAGATATAAACCTTACATTTGACGCATTGGTTGTTTCTATAGGATTATTGGTTATTTTTATAAGAATGATTTCTCTTAGACTGGCCAAAATCGGTGCTCACACCCTATGCCCAAGGAACACTCAAAGAAATGGCCATACTGCGGTTTAGTAAATTCCGAGCCGTGTGTTCTCGAATCTCAACAGAACGCGATTTTTTTTTCCACAAATTCATCTCTCATTTTGTCAATTAGCAATATTCGGTGCCTTCTAATTGATTACAAGTTTTTCCCGTACATTCCTATAGGATTTCATTAGAGATTTCTCCAGTAATACCTTCTAGGATTTATCTGGAAATTCCAACTTCTCCTAAAATTCGTTTAGGGATTCCTCTAGAGATTTCTATTGGGATTCCTTCAGCTAGAATTCCTTGAAGAAGGCCAAGGGGAGTTCCAGGTGTAATACAATGATCAATTTCCAGAGTAATCCAAGAATTCCTGGATGAGTCTTTAGAAAAACTGCCTAGAAGAATCCCGGCAAGAATTCCAGGAGAAATCTCTTGAGGGATTCCTGCAGGTATCACAGTAAAATTTGCTGGAGGAGACCTAGGAGGCATTCCTGAAACATTAGAAGCAGCAATAATCGCTTATCGAATCCTAGGAGGAGTTCCTGGATAAAAGTCTTGAGGAGTTCGTGGAGAAGTCCAACAAGAAATATTTGGAGAAATCCCAGATTTTTTTTGGGATTTCTGGGAGGGCACACCGAAGGTACTTCTGCAAGACTCCTAGGAGATCCCAGCAAGTTTTTGAAAGAATCTCTGGAGAAATTCTTAGAAGAATCCCTATATAGAAGAACTCTGGGAGGTATTACAGAAAGAATGACAGGAGGAGTCCTAGGAGGAATTGCTGGAAGAACCACAGAAGGAATAGCTTGAAAAATCCAGCTGAAATTGCTGGATGAAGGCCAAGAGGAGTTCCTGTAGGAATCCCAAGAGAAATTTATGAGAGAATCTGTGGACAAAATATCTTGGATAAAAATTCCTGGAGAATCACCGCAGATTTTCTGAAGAAATCACAGGAAAAATCTCAGGAGGTATTCTAAGAACGATTCAGGGATGTATTACTGTGGAATCCTCAGCTGAAATCCTAGAAGGGATTGCAGGAGAAAACTGTACAGGACTTTCTAGAGAAACCCCATCAGGAATGCAGGGGGGAATCCAAAAACAAAATTCTTGGAATACCTAGAGAAGTCCCTGCAAGAACCGGTTTAGGTATTCTGGAAGAATCTATAGAGAATGACCTGAAGGAATCGCAAGAGGATTTTCTGAAGGAATCTCAGGAAGAATCCCAGCCATAATGTTAGGATTAATTCGTATGGGATTTAATTCTTTGATTATTCCTAGTGATGAATTTCTGGACGTATGATATTAAGAATTTCTGGAGGAATTGCTTGATGAATCACAGGAGTTGTTTGAGGTCTTCTTGAAGAAAGGCCAGAAAGAGTTTCTGCAGGAATACCATGAGGATTTTCTGGAGGAATCTTTGGATAAAATCTCTGGAGGAATTCTTGGATGAGTCCTTGGAGAAATCCCTGGGGGAGCAACCAAAGGAATTTCTGCAAAAATTCCAGAAAGATTGTCTGGAAAGGTCTCAGCAAAAAGCCAGGAGAAAGCTCTAGAAGAATCCGTAGCATAATTTCTGAAGTACCACAGTTAGAATTTCTGGAGGAAGAATAGCTGGAAAAACCGCATGAATTGCTTGAGCAGTCACAGCTGGAATATCTGGGGGAATGCTATCATAGAAGTTATTTCTAAAGAATCCCTAGAATCAGCAATGCCAGGGGTATCTAAAGAGTAGTTCCTCTAACAAATTCCTGGAGGAATATCTACAGTTCACCTTGAAAGAATCGGCAGAAGTATAATGGAGGAATCCCTGTTGGAATCGCAGGAGGAATTTCTGGAGGAATCTTAGGAAGAATCCCTAAAATCCCTAGAAGCAAAGATTTTAATTTAATATATTTGCTAGAAGTATTTCTGAAGGAGTCATAACACAGCGCAACATTTTTTTTGTCTCAAGAGCAAACTCATGTGTCTCTGTCAGATTTTGGGCCGCTGAATCCGATTCCGGGTTCAGAATTGCTCTAGCACGTCACAATTTTGAGCTATACCTCAATTTATAGGGCAAAATATGCAATTTTGGGCTTTTTTGAATGCCAGCCATTAAGCATGGAAATATTTTTTTAAGCCATCAAAAAGTAAATTGGTCAATTAACATCTAAATTAACGACTAATGAAAAATATTTTCTTTTACCAAACCGAATTTGATAGTTTTAAGCGATTTATGTTAGGTACGATATTTCCCATACAAGTCACCCTCCAAAAGTTGCATGCAAGTTTACTTACTAACATAAAATGCTTAAATCTATCAAATTTAATTTGATAAAACAGTATCCTAAGGGAAGTTTATTGAAGAAATATCGGGAGGAATCCAAAAAGGAAGCCTAGAGAAATCACTGTACGAATAGATAGAGGTATTTCTGGAGGAATCTATGGAGAAGTCGGTTGATTGTTCTTACCAATATTCAAAACGCCAAAACGTACAACAGTTATATAAGTAATTCCGGGTGTGCTTAAGTTTTGTTCAAATGTGCCATTAATAAATATTGGAATTATTGTGAGAAGTTTTAAATTTTAGGTGACTGTCAAGGAAAAATTCTAGGGGGTGCCAAATTTGTTCTAGGGGGTGCCAGGCACCCCTGGAACCCCCCCCCCCCCCTAGCTACGCCTATGCCTCGGTCACGCCCGATGCTCGCCAAGTCACGCTCCACCTGATCCGCCCATCGTGCTACCTGCGCTCCATGCCTTCTTGTGCCAGTCGGATCTGTCGCGAGCACCAGCTTTGTAGGATTGCTGTCCGGCATTCTTGCAACATGCCCTGCCCATCGTATCCTTCTGGCTTTGGCCACCTTCTGGATGCTGGGTTCGCCGTAAAGTGTAGCGAGCTCGTGGTTCACCATTCTCCGCCACACACCGTTCTTCTGCGTCGCTCGAAAACTCCGAGTGCTTGCAGGTCCTCCTCGAGCATGGTCCATGTCTAGTGTCCGTAGAGGACCACCGGTCTTATTAGCGTTTTGTACATGGTGCGTTTGGTGCGTGGGTGAATCTTTTTAGACCGCAGTTTCTTCTGGAGCCCGTAGTAGGCCCGACTTCCGCTGATGATGCGCCTTCGAATTTCACGACTCACGTTGTTGTCAGCCGGCAGTAAGGACCTGAGGTAGACGAATTCCTCCACCACCTCGAAGGTATCTCCGTCTATCGTAACATTACTACCCAGACGGACCCGGTGGTGTTCGGTTCCACCTACCAGCATGTACTTTGTTTTTGAGGCATTCACCACCAGTCCGACCTTTGCTGCTTCGCGTTTCAGGCGGGCGTTCAGCTCTGCCACCGTTCCAAATGTTCTAGCGATAATGTCCATGTCGTCCGCAAAGCACACAAATTGACCGGATTTTGTGAAAATCGTTCCCCGGCTGTTGAGCCTGGCTCGTCGCATCATACCTTCCAGCGCGATGTTGAAGAGTAGACATGAGAGTCCGTCACCTTGTCGCAGTCCCCGGCGAGATACGAATGAACTGGATAGTTCACCCGAAACCCTTACGCAGTTTTGCACCCCGTCCATCGTTGCTTTAATCAGTCTAGTCAGCTTCCCAGGAAAGCCGTTTTCGTCCATGATTCTCCATAGCTCTGCGCGGTCGATACTATCGTATGCCGCTTTGAAGTCGATGAACAGGTGATGCGTTGGGACCTGGTAATCACGGCATTTCTGGAGGATATGCGTACGGTAAAGATCTGGTCCGTTGTCGATCGGCCGTCGGCTTGATAACTTCCCACGAACTCATTCGTTTTAGGTGACAGACGACGGAAGATGATCTGGGATAGCACTTTGTTGGCAGCATCCAAAAAAGTGATCGCTCTGAAGTTCTCACATTCCAAATGGTCGCCGTTCTTGTGAATGGGGCAGATTCCTTCCACTCCTCCGGTAGCTGTTCGGTTTGCCAGATCCTGACTATCAGCCGATGCAGACAGGTGGCTAACTTTTGTGGGCTCATCTTGATGAGTTCAGCTGCGATACCATCCTTACCGGCTGCTTTGTTAGTTTTGAGCTGATGAATGGCATCCTTAACCTTCCTCAGCATGGGAGTTGGTTCATTTCCGTCCTCCGCTGCACTGGTGTCGTCGTTTCCTCCGTTGCCGTGGTCTCCCGTGCCTACGTTCTCCACGCCATTCAGGTGCTGATCGAAGTGCTGCTACCACCTTTCGATCACCTCACGTCCGTCCGTCAAGAGGCCTCCGTCCTTATCCCTGCACATTTCAGCTCGCGGCACGAAACCGTTGCGGGATGCGTTGAGCTTCTGGTAGAACTTCCGTGTTTCTTGGGAACGGCACAGCAGTTCCATTTCTTCGCACTCCGCTTCTTCCAAGCGGCGCTTTTCTCCTGAAAGAGGCGGGTCTGCTGTTTCCGCTTCTGTTTGTAACGTTCCACGTTCTGTCGGGTCCCTTGCTGCAGCATTACCGCCCGCGCTGCGTTCTTCTCCTCCAAACCCGTTCTGCACTCTTTGTCGTACCATTCGTTCCGTCGATTCCGTTCCACGTACCCAATGGTGCTCTCGGCTGCGTCGTTGACGGCCGCTTTCACTGTACTCCAGCAGTCCTCTAGAGAGGCCTTATCGAGCTCTCCCTCATCTGGCAATGCGGCCTTGAAATTCTGCGCGTATGCGGAGGCGACATCCGGTTGTTTTAGTCGCTCTAGGTTGTACCGTGGCGGTCGCCGGTACCGTACATTGTTGATGACGGAAAGTTTTGGGCGTAGTTTGACCATCACCAGATAGTGGTCGGAGTCGATAGGTCCTGACGTCTATAATGTCGGAGAAGTGCCGTCCGTCAATCAGAACGTGGTCGATTTGAGATTCCGTCTGCTGTGGTGATCTCCAGGTGTAACGATAAGGGAGGCAGTGTTGGAAAAAGGTGCTACGTATGGCCATGTTTTTGGAGTTCTGGTACAACAACCATAATTAAACTTTGTTTTGATTGCATGAGGATTGTCCGAATCTCTCTCAAGCCGAATTGAATTGAAATGTTTGCTCATGATTAAAATAAAATGGAAAAGCTCGTTAACCTTGATGTTAACAGCCGAAAAGAAACCCAAAAATAAATTACAAGTGATGACGATGTTGAATTTGAATCATTTTTCGTGCGATTCATTCATAGGCAGAATCGTTTGATCCTTCCTTTCCTAAAAATCGATAACAAGACGGATTACCGGTGAACTGAAATCGAAATTAATTGGATAATTCCTTTGAAAACAGTCGCCCCGCATCGCTTACGCATTCCTTATTCACAAATCCTATCGAAAACTTCAAACCCATCTCCGGGAAACCAATCAATGACCTCAATTTCAGGAAAAGCTGTTATTTAAGCCTTTGAATTCGAATCCCCCGTGCCAGTCGAAATCGAAAGCGAGCAAAACAGGAAGAAAAACACCCAAACCGAGACGTCGCTATTTAGACTACTTGCCATTTGCTTGGAGCTGCTAGCTCCAACAAGCCCATCGGGAGAACGGACCGCACTTGCTGTTGTGTGAAACATAATTCCACGCGAACGTCTTCGTCAATTGTAACGGAATGCCGGCCGTCACCGCCGCCGATGCTGGCCCCATATATCTCTGTTGTGTCTTGTTGAGTTTGGCAGAAACGAAAATAAGCACCGGGCTGGACGGAGCTTATGCGATAGCAGGTATACACAGTGATAACATCCGACTTCCGCAGGGAGCCATCGTCGTCATCGTCCGTCGGAGAGGAAGTGCGTCTGTGGTGCTTTCCAGAGCCGATGCTTTTAGCGCATTTTTCTTCGGAATCGTTAAGAAGGAAGGTAGAACGTAACCAGCGAGCTGGTTGGGTATCATATCAATGACGAGAAGTGGACGATGCTCTTTTGCCTTTTTCGGAGGATATTTTTGGAGATCTGTGCTCGCTTAGTTACCTTTTCGTTTCGTTACCAACATGCCTTCATTACGTTGCGAGGGAAATAGCTATTTTGCTTATGCAGGGTGTGCTGGGGCAAATTTTTTTCTTGTACCGACTTTTTGAACCCTTTTGAATCCTTAGAATACGCTTTTCGAATGAGTGTAATCATTTTTGTACCAAAATACGCGTAGCTGTCAAAGAATAAGCATTCATTTCATTTATTTAGTTCAACATCAAATTCATGATAACACTGAATCAACAATTTGCCGCCATAATATTCGATTTGCAGCTGCAACTCTCCAACGTCGGTCACTCCCAACGCTCGCCAGATCACGCTCCACCTGGTCCGCCCATCGTGTTCTCTGCGCCCCACGCCTTCTTGTACCAACCGGATGGTTAGCAAACACCAGCTTTGCAGGGTTGTTGTCCGGCATTATTGCAACATGCCCTGCCCACCGTATCCTTCCCGCTTTGGCCACCTTCTGGATGCAAGGTTCGCCGTAAAGTGCAGCGAGCTCGTGGTTCACCCTTCTCCGCCACACACCGTTCTCCTGCACACCGCCGAAGATCGTCCTTAGCACCCGCCGCTCGAAAACTCCGAGTGCTTGCAGGTCCTTCTCGAGCATGGTCCATGTCTCGTGCCCGTAGAGGACCACCGGTCTTATTAGTGTTTTGTACATGGTGCATTTGGTGCGTGGGTGAATCCTTTTTGACCGCAGTACCTTCTGGAGCCTGTAGTAGGCCCGTAGGCGTTCCGCTGATGATGCGCCTCCGAATATCACGGCTCACGTTGTTGTCAGCCGTCAGTAAGGATCCGAGGTAGACGAATTCCTCCACCACCTCGAAGGTATTCCCGTCTATTGTTACATTATTATCCAGACGGATCCGGTCGTGTTCGGTTTTTTTGTGAAAATCGTTTCCCGGCTGTTGAGCCCGGCTCGTCGCATCACACCTTCCAGAGCGATGTTGAAGAGAAGGCATGAAAGTCCATCACCTTGTCGCAGTTCCCGGCGAGATTCGAATGATCTGGATAGTTCACCCGAAACCCTTACGCAATTTTGCACGCCATCCATTGTTGCTTTAATCAGTCTAGTCAGCTTCCCAGGGAAGCCGTTTTCGTCCATGATTTTCTATAGGTGATGCGTTGGGACCAGGTATTCACGGCATTTCTGGAGGATTTGCCGCATGGTGAAGATCTGGTACGTTGTCGACCGGCCGTCGATGAAGCCGGCTTAACCTTCCAGGACGCGCGCCATCAAGCAACCAAAACTGCACCGCGCGCAAGTTGTGTACAACGAGCGAGGTTTTTTGGTGCTGTTGTACTTTTTACAACAGCGCACGCGCTGAAAGGTTAATAACTTCCCACGATCTCATTCGTTTTCGGTGACAGACGACGGCAGATGATCTGGGATAGCACTCTGTAGGCAGCATTCAAAATAGTGATCGCCCTGAAGCCTTTCTTGTGAATGGGGCAGATTACCCCATCCTTCCACTCCTCCGGTAGCTGTTCGGTTAACAACGGTTGCACAACTTGTAGGCGTTATATACACTGTGCTGTGGAAGTTGAAAGGGAAGGAAAACGACTTTTTCAATTCATTTCTGGTTCTAGCGATGGCTATTCACATATGAATACATGAATTGTATTTGTGGAGAAGAAAGAGAGAAAGTAGGTAGATAGAAAGATACAAAGTAGGAGGAAAGGGACGGACCAGGGATTGTACCCAGGACCTTCTGCATATGAATCAGAAGCGGTAGCCATCAGACCACCAATTGCTTCTCTTTAGTATTACGTAGTGCACGGCGTTTCAAACACAAATGCAACACGTCATGTGAGATGCAGCGGATGTTGTTGATACTGCTTTGAACAAGATTTGGTTTGAGTTGCTTTGGAGAGGCTCGCTTTGATGGTCGTCGCTGTTTGACACTTTCTTTACAATGAGTATAATTGGGCATCGAACATCATGAAACTGCACTACACTGCACATGGCACTGTAAAACCCAAAAGATTTATTTTGAGAAAATTATCTGTGGGGTAGTTTTTTGGAAAAATAAATATTTACTGAATCTTTAGAGAAATTGTTTACATTTTATGAATAAGGGAAGATGTACAAATGAGATGTCTGGGTAAAAGATTTGAAATTTTGTCACTGGCGCTGTTGTTTGAAATCGGTTTCTTGCAAGGGTTCTTTGAAAACCTATTAATCAAAGGATAACCCCATAAACTTCTCTAGGAGCTTCAACGGAGTTTTCTATTTGAATCTTTTCAGGAATTAGCACAGGAGTTGCTCCGGATTTTCGATTAGACGTTTCTTCAGGATTTCATTCAGAGTTCAGAATCTTGTTCAAGAAATTACTTCAGAAAATCCCATTCGATTTCCTTCAATATTTATCCAGGACCAGATTCTGTATTCACTTCGAGGATTTTCTCAGGAATTCCTTCATTAATCACTAAATAAACTACAGTAAAACCTCCATAAGTCGATATTGAAGGGACCATCGACTCAAGGAAATATCGAGTAGTGGAACAAAAATCCTTTGGGAAGCTTTTTGGGGGACCATCATAGCAACCTACAAATTATTTTTCAGTATGCAAAAAACTACCTCCATGAGTCGATATCGAGTCAAGGAACATCGACTCATGGAGGTTCGACTGTACTTCTGCAATTTATCCAGAAATTTCTTAACCCATTCCTTCGGGGAATGCTTCAGAACTTTTGAAACGAAACTTTTGAGAATGTTTTGAACAAATCTTTATGAGCTTCTGCAGGATTATTCTACTTGGATTTTCTGGTTCCTTCACAAATTCATTCAGTAATTTCTCCGTTTTTTCTAGGAACCCCTTCCTGTGGAATTTCCTTCGAGAATTCCTCTGGAATTTCCTTCGGGAATTCCTCTGGAATTTCCTACAGGAATTCCCGAAGGAAATTCCACAGGAATTCCCGAAGGAAATTCCACAGGAATTCCCGAAGGAAATTCCACAGGAATTCCCGAAGGAAATTCCTACAGGAATTCCTCTGGAATTTCCTACAGGAATTCTTCTGGAAGTTCCTTCGGGAACTCCTATGGAATTTCCTACGAGAATTCCTCTTGAGTTATCTTTGGGAATTTATCTGGATATTTCTTCGGGAATTCTTCTTGAATTTCCTCTTGAATTTCCTTCGGGAATTCCTCTGGAGTTTTCATCGGGAATTCCTCTGAGAATTCCTTCATAAACTCTTCAGGGAGTTTTCTTAGATTTTATTTTCTTTTCTTTGAAAGTTTCTTCAGGAATTCTTCAGGAAGTTTCTACGGATGTTCCTTCTTGTATTTCACTGAAAACCCCTTCAGGAATTGATCATGAAATTTCTTCAGGAATCCCTCAAGGTTTCTCTGGAAGTGTCTTCAGCAATTTCACTGGAAGTCTCTACAGGAATTCCTCTGCAAGTTCTTCAGTAATTCTTGAAGGAACTTCCAGAAGAATTACTAAAAGAACTTCCAGAGAAATTCCAGGAGCAGCATCCAAAGGAATTACTGAAGAGGCTTCCAGTGAAATTTTTGAAAGAAATTTCAAAGGATTTCGGGAACGAACCCCAGTGGAATTTCTGAAGGAACATCCAAAAGAATTCCTAAAGGAACTTCAGGAACATGGCCAAGTGGTTTCACATAGAAAAGTTGTACTTGTAATAGTCACCGACAAGCTGGCGCTGAAAATTCTAGAAGTTTGTTAGGTCGCATATTAGGGTTTGTTTCATGTAGGCGAGTGGCCACTTCCCTGAAGGCATGGCCCCTAGTCCGGAACATGGTCAAGTGGTTCCGAAAAGAAAAGTCATCCTTGTAACGATCACCATCGAGCTGGCACTGAAAATTCATGAAGTTTGGCACAGGTCGGTTAGTAGCCTCAGGGGGCATGGCCTCTAGTCGGAAACATGGCCAAATGGTTCCACCAAAAAAGGTCAACTTTGTAGTGGTCACCAAAGAGCTGGTACTGAAAATTAAAAAACTTTGATAGGTCGCATGCAAGGGTTTGTTTCATGTCGGTAAGTGACCACTTCCCCGGGGGCATGGCCTCTAGTTCGGAACATGGCCAAATTGTTCCACAAAGAAAGGTCATCCTTGTAATGGTCACCAAAGAGCTGGCACTGAAAATTCATGAAGTTTGATAGGTCGCACGTTAGGGTTTGGCTCAGGTCTGTAACTGGCCACTTCCCCAGGGGCGTGGCCTTCAGTCCGGAACATGACCAAGTGGTTCCACAAAGAAGGGTCATCCTTGTAATGATCACCAACGAGCTGGCACTGAAAATTAACGAAGTTTGATAGGTCATACGTTAGGGTTTGGCTCAGGTCGGTAATTGGCCACTTCCCTGGGGGCATGGAATCTGTAACGTGGCCAGGTGGTTCCAAGAGAGTTCATGAATGCTTCCGGATATTGTCGAAACATTTTACCGAGTTTTTGTAGGATAAATAGCCTTGAAATAATGCGAAAACCATCAAGCTGATGACAAATTTTAGAGTTCTCTGGTCCAAGATAATCTATTACCCCAACGGAATCCGGAATATCTCCGGATCCACTTGGCCAATCCAATCCATCCTTGGACCGTCAAAACTAGGGAAAAATCCCGATCCAACCGAGCCAAGAGAATTAAAATCGGTTAAGATTTGACTAAGTTAGAGCAAATTGAAGGTAAAAATGATGTGCCAGAAAGTATGTTAGTACAGCAAAGTCCCAAAAGTCCCCAAAAGATTTCTTCAGAGATTTCTCCAGGAATCTACTCAAAAACTCCTTCAGTGATTCTCGTTCAGTTCTTTCTCCAAGAAATCATTCAAGGGTTCCTCAAGAAATTTCCTCATAATTTTTTTCAAAAATTGCTTCTGGGAATCTACCAAAAGTTCTTTCAGGACTTTTTTTTCTATGATTTCCTTTAGGGATTTTCTTCGCGTACTTGGTAGGAAGATAAGATTTCCTTAAAACATCTATTTGTGTATTCCTCCAAATGGATTTTTATGGAACATCTTAAGAAATTTCTCAAAGATTTGTTCTGGAATTTTTTTATCCCCAAATAGTTCTTCTTGGATTGTTGTTGTTGTTCCGTCAATGAATTCTTCAAGATTTGCTTAAGGCTGGAGATGACCCAGCCTCGGGCGGAAAATCTCTCTAATAAAGCTAATTTTCTTCACAGATTTCTTAAGGAATAACATATGGAATTCCTTCGTGTTTTTTGTAGGGACTCATTCATGCGTTCTTTCAAGAATCTTACAAGAAAGTGCTTTAAGATTTGTTTCAGAAATTCTTCCACAGTTTCTTCCAGGAATTACGTCGGAAATTTTACTCCGAGAAGTCCTCTAGAATATTTGCCAGAAAATCCTCTCAAAGTGTCTCCAGAAACTCCTTAAGGAGGAGTAGAAAATCTTACTACTTAGGCTGATACAAATTTAACTTTGACTTTTTGTCTCCCCCCCCCCCCCTTCAAAAATTTTTGGCCGGATTTAGCATTCTGAGGGGGCAGATAAAAAAATATTTATCAAAATTTCGGGTCTTGCTAAAAATTCTTGAACAAATCCGATGAGTTTTTAATATTTTTCATATTAAATGCTTTATTTGTTTTATCCCCTCCTCGACCAGCCAAAGAGTGGTGGGACAAAAAGTGACATAAATATTTGTAACGGCCATACTTACTACTTTCAGTCCTGGGCACCCACGGTGGTCCAGAGGGCCGAATTTAAAGATTTCCATCCTGGGCGATTGCCAGCCATCGCCTTGTGTTTCAGGTGGATTTCAGGAGTATTTTAGGGGTGTGCAAAAGATTTAGGGGCTCTTCAGGGATATTGTATGCAACCAGCGTGCTGTTGATGAAGTTCTAAGTTATTTGCACGGGAGTATCAGGAGGATTTAGGTTCTCAGGATTATTAGGGGTGCTTCAAAGGATCTATGGTTTTCAAGATAATTTCAAGGAGGTTTCAGAAGAACTTATAGAAGCATATTATAGCATATTAGGGTGTTTCTGGGAATTTCAGAGTGTTACAGGGTTTTCAGGAGATTCCAAGGGGTTGCAGAGGTACTCGGAGTGTTACTGGGGTTTTCATGGGCATTTCAGAGAGTCTCAAGGGTTTAAGGGGGTTTCACTGAAACTCTTTTTTTAGGTTCCCTTGAAGCACCTGGAAATTGCCTTGGCCCAATCTCAAACCTCCGGGAGTGAAGCCTGGTGTGGCGAGGTTCCCTGATTTGAAGAGCATTCCCTCTTTCTATGGCTTATTCCAATTTATGCACATTTTCAACTTATATTGCTGAATGGAAATCGCATGATCGTTCTAACATTAAAGATTTTTGCCATATTCGGTCCAGTTCAGCCTTTCAGATTTTAAATATCTGCATTTGAACATCTGGATGGATTCAGATTCGACGCCATCCTTGCATTTAGTTACCATTGAGTTGCACCATTGCGCTTTCAGATAGCAGTCTTGTCTTTCAATACCTATGACAGGGTGTCTACTTATAAAACGAATAGGATTCTTCGAGTATTCCAGGTTTTTCCAGGCAGGAATTTTGAAAACTTATTGTTCAATAGTAACCCCAAGTTTTAGTTAAATTTAGATACTTTTAAAGAACTATACATAACTATCCTCAAAAATAAATCAAGGTTTCAAGATAAAATGGGAAAGTTTCCACCATAGAAATCCCGCCAAATAGCTGAATTCTTACAAGTACCATTTTTGCTAAATTCCTATATTTTTCCCAGAATTCTTTTGGGTTGCAAAAGAATTATTGCAAACAATTAATTTGAAAATTCTACCGAAAATTCTACAGGTCACCTGACCATTAAATTGCTAGTACAGTTTTGAAACTGGACTGCATATCTGTTATCTGTGGTGGTGATGTAGGGAATTTCACACAAGGAATTTTATAAGTTACTAGCTGTCCCGGCAAACCTCGTTCTGCCTGCCTACTATGTTTTTTGACATGCAGCTCTGTAGAAAAATGCCCCGCAAAATGCAATTCCAAACTTTCACGTTTTTGGTCGTTCCCAGTCATTTTTTCCCAATTATTTTTTCGTACGAACACGTCGGAGCCCTTCACAAATGAAATACTGAAAGAATGGTGCAGATCCGTTGGCCCGTTCCCGAGCCTATTCGTGACATACAAACACCATTCCATTTTTATTTATATAGATTACAGCAGACCAGTGCAGAGTTTCCCATTGCTCATGTGTACATAAATGTGACAGTGAGCCTCCTACCAAATTGTCTCCCAGCTCTTCAAAATCGCAGTGTGCTGCGCTGCTAGGAGGCTCACGAAAATCTGGTAGGTGCGAGCAGTAGAATAACTAGCCACAGAAGTCCAATGTCGCGACTGTTAATGTGACTAACATCTAGTTTGCCACGCCCTTACTGCGTCAGCAGCGGTACCAGAAGTGTCAATTTATTTTTGTTTACCATAACAAAAGGTCTTCTACAAGATGGACATTTTAAAATAGTAAATTAATGCAATTAAAGTTATTAAACAATTAAATAAGAAAACTGACTACAGCGCCATTGGAGTTCTAGTGTATTTCTATTGTGCGAGCTAAGCACCCAGCTCCCGGGGAGCTCGTCTCATGCGCTGCGTGAGCTGTTGGTATCTAAGGTGAAAAACAACTTCTTGGTAACGAAGAACCTCAACAACTTTTTTCCGTACACAACTCAAATGTCTGGTTGGTCTATACGATACGACTAGGGACTCTCAATGCAAAGGTTAACGTTTCAATTCTCGTTCGTTTAGTAAGTTTTTGTCGTGAAATTTTCTAATTTAATCAGCGCATGAGATGAAGCTCATGAGACACATCTTGAGAAAAATGAGGCGCACAACTTTCAGTCTCAAAATGTACAGAGCTCCTGGGAGCTCGCTTGCCATGTGGCTCCCGTACATGGGACTACAGCACGTGTACATCAACTCTGGACCAGTGATGCCAGATGATTTTTTGAAAAATCTATATCACTTTTTTCAGAAATCTGTATTCCATACAAAGTTTTGGTGAAAAATCTGTATTTCATACAAAAATAAAATGCCCCCTCCAGCTCAAAAAATCTGTTTTTCATATAAAACGGAATCTGTATAGATGCCCAAAAATCTGTATAATACAGATAAATCAGTATATATGGCATCCCTGCAGCAGACGTTCCGAGAAAAACTTCTGAAAAATCCCTGAAAAAACTCCTAGAGCAATTATTCCAGAAAAAAAACTTAGGAAAAATCCCAGGATAAATTCAGAAAAACTCTGAGAGATATCCCTTGACCAAACCTCCTGTAGAAAATTCATGGAAATCTTTCCAGGAGCTTTAGTAGAAATCCTGTAAATAGCTCCTGTAACAACTCTGAAGGAATTCCAGTAAGATCTACTGGAAAAGTCTCATGAGAAACACTGGAAGTAATCGTGAAAAATTTTCAAGAGGAATTCCGATAGAAACTTTAGGAGAAATTCTGTGAGAACAAGTGCGATATATCTTGATAGATTCTTGTGTAGATCTCGGAAGCAATCATTAAAGAAATCCCTCGAAAATTACTTTGGGAAAAACGTAAGAGGAACTTCAAAAAAGTAAAAAAAAAAACCTCTAGAAGAAAGGGCCCATATAGCCGAGGCGGTAAACGCACGGGTATTCAGCATGACCATGCTGAGGGTGACGGGTTCGATTCCCGGTCGGTCCAGGATCTTTTCGTAAAGGAAATTTCCTTAACTTCCTTGGGCATAGAGTATCTTCGTGCCTGCCACACGATATACACATGCAAAATGGTCATTGGCAGAGGAAGCTCTCAGTTAATAACTGTGGAAGTGCTCATAGAACACTAAGCTGAGAAGCAGGCTTTGTCCCAGGAGGACGTTACGCCAAGAAGAGGAGAGGAGGAGAAGAAATTCTGAAAAAGAATCCTCGTGAAATACTCTAGCAATAATCGGTGTTAATTCAGAAATCTCGGGAAGAAAACAAAATGTTAGAATCTTGAAAAATGCCAGTAGGGATCCGGGAAAATCTCCCGAAGGAATTCAAAAAAGAATGCATTCCATAAACATTTTTCATGGATTTTTAAATAATACTGTGACAAATCCTAGGAGCTATTCCAAGATGTATTTCTAAAGTAATTCCAGAATGAAACCCCGACAGAGTTTCTAGAAAAAGTCATTGAAACAATATTGCTCGATTGATTCCAACTACCAAATTCATACCAACAATGTGGACTCAACAGGGGATGGCCAAAATGTTTGGGATAGGCAACTTTTTTTCTCCCACAAAAAAAATCAACATGCTGTAACTTTTCATTGAGTGCATCAAAAAATCTCAAATTTTAACTGTTTGTCAACCATATTATGTGCATCATTGGTACAAATTTGGGCTCGATTAATTAATTTTTCGCAAAGTAAGAACCGTTTGGGTAAAACACTATTATTAAGACAACTAATTTTTGAGCTGTCATATCTCGAAAACCAGTGAACCGAATTGAATAATTTTTTTATCGTTTATCAACAACACATTGATAATTAATACGACGTTATAAAATGTAATATTTTCTCACGGCGAAATTTATACCCATATAGAGGAAAATAAGTCAAATTTACGGTACCACACAAAAATTACTAAATGTGTTCTTCCTTCAATCTAAATTGGCTCTAATATATCTGATTAGAGATAACTTGGGAACATAAGTGGAAAACTTTTGGATATCAACATTAAAATTTATTGACACTGATGTAAAAAAATATATTTTTTTGAAAAAATCCAAAAAAATGTCAATCCATGATAACTTTTATCAACGTTTAAAAAGTACCTATGTTTTAATAGTTTGTGAAGCATTCACATATTGTTAGTGTACGTTCAAAATTTCATTAAATTCGGTTCACTAGTTTCCGAGATATGACGGCTCAAAAATGAAATGTCTAAAAATAGTGTTTTACCCGAACGGTTCTAATTTTGCGAAATATTAATCAATCGAACCCAAATTTGTACCAATGATGCACATTAGGGCAGTTCAGACTTTAGACATGGCAAAAATCCAAAGCTCCCATATGTTCATTACAATTCTTGGTGCAAAACTAGAGTCCTGTAAAAATTTCAGCCGATTCGGTGGTGATTTAATGGTGGCCCAAAAGCAAAATAGGTTTATATGGGAATTACTATGGAGAATTTTCGAAAAAGGTGCTCTGCGCTGTAGAGCATTACCACATGGATAAAGTCATAGGGTCAAAGCCGTATTGAATTCTTCAGACCTCAGTGGTGAATGTTCCTGAAGACCGGAACTTATTTCGACAATCGGGCAAAAAGATATTAAACAAATTCTCACTCGCATGCGCATCTTTGTACTCGATGTCCTGCAAGGTATGCAAGAAGGTAACACGCATACTATGATTGCGTGTCAAGCGTGTCGATCGAGCTATGGTCCTCTGTTCAAGCATGCATGGATGAATATTGATTAATAACTTCTGTCTCGTAAGTCGAAACGAGTTGCAGTCTTCGGCATTATTCATCATTAAGGTCTGAAGAATTCAATTTGACTTTGACCCTATGACTTCATCTATGTGGTAATACTCTACAGTGCGGAGAACCTATTTTGAAAATTTTCCATAGTAATTCCCATATAAACCTATTTTGCTTTTGGGCCACTATTAAATCACCACCGAAACGGCTGAAAATTTTTCAGGACTCTAGTTTTGCACCAAGGATTCCCAGCCAACCACATATCGTACATCATTGTGTGGAAAAAATCGTATATTTTCATATATTGAATCAGAATTGTATAATAATATGTATATTTGTTGACAATGATTGCGTAAAATCGCATTTCATGCCAAATGAAATTTCAATTGCGATTTTGTTTCATATAATCGTCTCCAATCATAAAAGGTGCGAGATACTATCGGTAGGATCGCACAGAATCGGATAGAATCGTGAAAAAAAAAACATACATTCTAAGTGTCAAGCGGCAAGTTCACTAGCATCGTATAAATGATTTCTTTGAATCGTGGAAATCGTCGCTTCACACCGTATATGAATCTGCTAAATCAAGCTTGCTACCTAAAGGTATGATGAAAATCGGTGAAATCGTATTCAACTATAACAATGTTGTATATCGATCGTTTGCGTCACACTTGCGTCGTATACGAAGTGAATGAAATCGTAGAAATCGTATATTCATTTTACAGTCGCATATGATTGTTACTGCACTTTTAATAGTCGAATCTTAATCTCGAAAATCGTAAATGGTTTTGTTTACATATTTGTATGATGGAGATAAAGAAAATATAGTAGTCATCACAAATTTGTATTTTTGTTGTTGTTGACACATTCCAACCATGGTAGCAATAATTTCAACCAAATATATAAGTTTTCATATTAGCAGATGACTTACAATAAGTGATGCATAGACTCCAACAACGATGTGAATTCCGGGCCTCTAGGACGGCACCACTTTTGATGCCACTCAATGCACAACAATAACGCTCCCACCACAAGTGTCGCACCGTATTATGCTAATTTTAATTCGTTTCATGCCATTCACTTTGAACTCTCTAGTTTCAACTTGGCAATATAGCCAATCGAGATAACGCGCAGTTCTCAATCAAAGAACCTAAGTTCGATTCCCACTGAACGCCATTTGTTTTTTTTTATTTGAAAATCTTGAGTTGTATATTGGTACTCTCAATCGTAATAAGATCATGTATAATCGTATATTTAGACGGATAAAATCGGCGAAATCGTAGAAATTTTTCGAGAAATCGTAAATTATGTTGGATAGAATCGCAGTAATCGTATATATGTTTCGATATGGCCTCCACTTTAGTATGTATATGCCTGTTTCGTGCATTGAATACGATTTCTTTGGTGCTATATATGTGTGACTATTTTAGTTGCAATTTCGATATAGCAACCAAATTGCTGGCTGGGTTGTAATGAACACATGGGAGCTATGAGTTTTAAACATGTTTAAAGTCTGAACTGCCGTAATGCACATATAATAGGTTGACAAACAGTCAAAATTTAAGATTTTTTGTTGCGCTCTATGAAAAGTTATAGCATGTTGAACTTTTTTGTGAGAGAAAAAAAAGTTGCCTATTCCAAACATTTTGGCCATCCCCTGTACTTCTAAGTAGATCTACAAATAGTATAGTTCATTACTTGTTATTTATGTTTTATTTATTATCGGTGTAAAATTTCCCTGAGTATTCAAAATATTCCAAGGTTTTCCCTATTAATTAAAATTCCCTAGAAATTCCCAGTTTTCCAGGTATTTTCAGGTAGAAGACACCCTGTGTGATGTTTGTCGTGGTGCTTCTTCCACATTTCAATCATTACAGTGTATGTTTTCAGCATTGCGTTTCACATGGAATTAAAAAAAAACGTATAAATATGTAAATAAGCCTTTGAAATATTCTAATTTTAAAAACTCGTTTAGTTCTCAACAAATACCTCCAAGCTGCAATTGTTCTTTTGGACAGTCAGCTTTTTTTTCTACACTTAGCATGTCAACCCCATATTACCCTACAAGCATCGGCCCATTGAACATTATTCCACATTATCAGCCGGACTCGGTCCCGTCTCGGCAACGCCGTTTCGGTCTCGTTTCGGGTTGCAAATTAGCCCAGGTATTCTCCGGGGGGTTCCAGTTCCAGCCATCTACCGAAGGCGCTCGCAAAAGGAAGCGTTCGTTTTCGTTGGTAGCCAGCCAGGCAGGCAGGCACGCTATGGAATAATTTGATTAGATTCCTATTTGGGGTACCTACCTTCAGTCAGGACACATTGCGTGTTTGTGCGCAATATTAAAGTGATACCTACTGCCCTCGCATGCTGTTAGGGAAATAAAATTCGGTGTATCCTTTATTCATCGGTCTCTATAAAATAGATCCCGTTCACGGGAATTGACGCCATCATCAAATGTTTGTTTCAGCGCATCGCACGCTATAGCAGCTAATACCCATGGAATCTATTTGCGAGAGACTAATATGACAACTCAATTTGACACCTCGGAATTAACGTGTTTTCCACCGTAGAGCGTTCGCACCTCGTTGCGGTGGAGGCGGATCTTGATGTCGTCGTGTTAGACAACAGTGTTCCGATCCGATGTTGGTTCTCGATAGGCTGCTGCCCGGTTGCTGAAATTCATTCGTTCCTTTATTGCGTGACGGACGGGAATATACCGCCGAGCTAATAGTTTTATTGCAAGCATGGGTCCAGGGGATGCCGACAGATGGCTACGATGATGGCAGCGCGGTGGTGGTGTCAATAAATTTAATATCGTTTAAGCTTGTTGTTTTTACTGGACGGCTGGTTCGCATACGCTGCTTGTTGGTATAATCGCGTAGATTGTTGATCTCGGTGCTGTGTTATAAAATGATTGTGCGGCCATGGCATGGGCGGGCAGCGCTGCTTTCCGATGCTGGAGATTGGAGCTTGTCATTAAACCATGAACATCAATTCGGGGCTATTTTGGTCGATAGGGATGTTAGAAATGTTACATTTTAATCCAGAAAATGAGAAGTTATTGACAATCGGTTGTTTAGCAAAGAAATAACTCTTATGTATATTAAGAAGAAAATTACGCAGAATAAATAAAATTGAGAATAGAAAAAAAACGAAAAGGATAAGAAGAAGTATAAGTAGAGTAATGAGTAAGAAGCAAAACACAATAGAAACATAAAAATAATAAGAATAAGAATGAGGAAAAACCAGAGAATTATATATTAGTTTATATACCATTCCACCATCTCTCGGCTCAGTCTCCCTACCGTGTCCTTTGTTTTCTTATAATTACTTATTTAGTTATTCTTCAGCACAACTTAAGGTCGATCGAATGGACAGATGGCAAAAGGATAAGTCTGGCGTTCGATTTAAATAGGTCCTATCAGCATAGGAATCACAGCAAACATACGATTATTAAAATCGAAGGCCAGAAATGGCCGAAAACATATTCATGTATTTGTTCTTTCTTTTGAACATGAGCAGCTCTTCATAGTAACGTCCCCACTGGGCCTTTTTTCATTCGGATAACTGTCGTTCGATTAAACATCGTGTATAAAGATCTGAAAAGGCTTGAAACTATTTCGAACTGTTGATTGAAATCACTCCATTTTCACTATTCTACATAAAATACTATACATTAAATACTATACCAACTTTAATGTTACTTAGAATCCGAAAACAAAATCTTACTAAAGACATGTCGTTTTATTTTGTATATTTTTTTTTTTGTAAACTTAGACATCCCTTCCGTTAGATGTTATGTGAAATTAATAATATAAACATCTTCAAATTTGTTTATGCGGGAGTCATGACAATACATGACCATATCTCAATTACACCTAATGATTCTTTCTACAATAATATGCTCTGCTTTCAACGCTGAACTTCAATTCACACTGTGAGAACATTTGCGTAGAAATTCTAGTTCAAGCTCTATTCATTTGGCTGAGAACTTATTTTTCGGGGACGATGCCATTCTTACGGGAAGAAAATCATTAAAGTGCAGGATTGGCTAGCAGCGTAAAGTCTTTGAAGATTGCGTGGTCGGAAAAAGGTGTAATTCCAAATTTGATTTATTAATTAAATTGATTAGCGAAGCGTATCGTTGGCTTGGAAGGTGAATTTCTTGGAATTAAAGCCAGCTATGGGAATGAACTTTCATTCGAGAACTGATTTACATTTAGTTTTGCGTTTCTAAGAAAAGAAGTTATTGCATAGCTGGAGGTTTGAGTGTTCGACTGTTTGGATGCACTAGATGTTGGATTTCTCGGCTGCTATGCAGTCTCCAAACTCCTTGGAACGACAACGGGTTTAATTCGTCCCTACGTTTCGGCAATGTTTATTGCCATCTTCAGGGGAAAATTTGATTCGTTCTGTGTCTATAATCTTTGCTAAGCGGAATGTCTGTTTGGAATTTTTTGGTAGTCTGTACATGTGGTTGAGTTTTTGGAAAATTAATTTCACTTATTTTGTTGGCACTGTACTGGAGTATTCAATTAGGCAGTTTTTTAGATTTGTTTAATCTAGATTTAATTTAGATTTAGAAAGGCACGTTGTCAAAGTCACCCTCGATATCTTAGAAAACAGCCAAACAAGATTGCTTTTGAGCGAATGCCTTCTCGATATCGTAAACACCCTTGTGTAAAAGAGTCACAGTGGACTTTCCATATTGGTAGGCATATTAGTTCACATGAAGAGGCACGTTGGCCAGATGAACATCACGGATGTGATGATCTACAATGCGTTCTAAACATTTCAGAAGAAAAGAGGTCAAACTGCTAGGTCTGAGATTCTTTGCTTCTTTATACGACGCACGACCCACTTTCGGAATAAATTTTACAGTAATATCCCGCCAAGATTTGGGAATATACCCTGTTGCAAAACTGCAATCCCATCAAAACTATTTAGTGCCCACGCAATCGATTCTATAGTTACAATACTCCGGGACTGAGAATCATAACTACAAGAAAAGACATCAGGTTCATCCGAAGATTTAATATCCACACATCCGGGGAAATGTGTGCTGAACAAGCATTCCAGAGCTTCCTCATTAGAGGAAATGGAATCGCCATTTGGCAAACGAAGTTCGGTCACTCGGAAATCCTTAGATTTCACAAGGATTTTGTTTAACCGATTGACGCCACTCAAACTGGAAACATTTGTACAAAGGTTTTTCAGTCGATCAGTCTTTCTTGTAGGCCTTGCGAGCCGATCTGAAAGCGTCTGAGACAGCCGAACGCCGTCTGTTCCAACTTTCTTGTAGGCCTTGCGATCCGATCTGAAAGCGTCTGAGACAGCCGAACGCCGTCTGTTTCAACTCTTTCTTGTAGGCCTTGCGAGCCGATCTGAAAGCGTCTGAGACAGCCGAACGCCGTCTGTTCCAACTTTCTTGTAGGCCTTGCGAGCCGATCTGAAAGCGTCTGAGACAGCCGAACGCCGTCTGTTCCAACTCTTTCTACATTTTTTCCTGAGCTTCGCCAGATCAGAGTTCCACCAAGGGGTTACCTGATGAACGGTTAGCAAGAAAACAGCATCAATCCATATTTGGGATAACAGATCGTGTCCGGGAACCGATTTTGGGTGTCCCGTCGTAAGTGGTCAAATAAAAAAGTGAACCGAACCCTATGCATGCGATACATCAAATGCTCAGACCATTTTTGGGAAGCCGGTAGTGTTCCAGAACTGGTAACGAGTGCTTCACCGGAAATGGTAAGCATAGCAGAGAACGAAACCATAGCGGGGTTTTCCTTAATGTGATGAATGGTCAGCAAAAAAAAATAGTCTCACGTCACACCTAATACTAGTAATAGTTGTGGGTGTTCCACCGGAAGTGGTTAATAAATATAGAAGTGAACCAAAATCATGCATGCGACACCGAAAATTGCGTTTTTATATAAATTGCCAAACGGTTAGCAAGAAAACAGTCTCAGATCACATCAGAAAACTACGGCACTGTTTCCGGGTGTCCCACCGGAATTGTTCAAATGTCAACCCATGCATGCAACACATCAATTCGCTGCTTTTTAGTTAACCTGATGAGCAGTTTAGAAGAAAATAGTCTAAGACCATATTTGGGACAGCCGGTAGTGTCATGGAATCAGTTCCAGGTGTCCCGCCGGAAGTGATCAAACGTAACATTGAAGTAAACCCATGCATGCGGTTGATGTGCCGCATCATGAAATTATAAAAGTGAACAAAATAAATGCTAGCGATAAATCAAATCGTGGCTTTTTTGATAGCCTTGTAAACGTTGGATAAGATTAATAGTAAAGAGATTGTCGAAGTCTTCATATATGCAAGAGAACAAAATCGTGATCGAAGCGATCTTATCGAATCACACCAATTCAGATTCCTGTGGTATAAATATATAGTAGTATGAATCATTTTTTTTATGGGAAAATTATAATTTGAGCGCATCAACACCGAATAAAGTTTTATCAACCTCCTTTGGCGTCTATTTTTTTTCAAACTCTTCAAAATTGCGGCGCAATATTTGGGTGCAGCTGGTTGAGCTCACTAGTTTCATTTCGATTGAAATTTGAATGGGAAATATCCCATTTCTGCATTTTTCTCATAAGGAAGTCAACTGTCCTACATGAATCCGTGCTGCCAAAAATAATAAAATATAGGTTAACGTGGGCTAAAAAAACTTTTTGCAATTTCTCATCGTAATAGGCTGATTTACCTCACGCAAATGTGCCAGGAAAAGGCCTTCTTTCCAACACCAAATTAGCAGTGCTGTAATGGTTCATTACAGCACTGATTTGCGTTGCGTAATGAACCATTACAGCACTGTTTTCAGTTTTGATCAACTTTTCAATTCTTTCTGGAAGCAGTTTTTGATAACTGCACAGTAGGAGCTCAAAAAAGTCAAATGTTCATACAAATGGCTTAACTGTGGCTCTCCAGAACTCTTAGATTTTCCAACAAAACTTAAACTATTTTTTTTCATTTGAAAGATCCACTCTTTGTCTATCGATTTCTAGCTTCCACTATCTAGATAAAACGGAAAGCGACAGATATAACTTTTTTATGTTTTAGGATTTTTCTGAACTTTTTGTTTAACTTGTTGTGGTGAATCTCAGGGGCAACGTAAAAAAAGTTTGTTCTCACACATACAAGTATAAGTAATCGCTGAATTATTGAAACAATTTACTTCACATAAAACAAAGACTAAACAGAAAGGGATATAAGTGTTCTTGGGATTCAGAAACATTTCGGCTAACGTCGACGGAAAGATCATGAGTACATATTCAACGAAGGAGCCACTATCTCCACTAGGTGGATTAATTTGGGTTTTTATTTAATTCGAAAGCAATATCTAAAAGCGGTTTCCATACATAATCAAAGTATCTTCTGACTGTTTTCCTGGTGATAAAAGTTTATTAGCTTTTCAAATCCATTTTTTTAAATTTCGTTTGATTATCGTTTTTGTGAAACTGAAAAACATTTTCTGCCCGGAAAAAGAAATCAGTAGATACAGTGATCCTTCCTCTAACTGTGAATAGAAACCGAATATATTTGAGTATATTACTCTGTTATTAAAAACATAAATAAAAAATGAGGATGCTTCATCATTCAGTT
The DNA here is from genome assembly GCF_035046485.1 of Aedes albopictus. Taxonomy (NCBI): domain Eukaryota; kingdom Metazoa; phylum Arthropoda; class Insecta; order Diptera; family Culicidae; genus Aedes; species Aedes albopictus. The sequence goes on along the minus strand of NC_085138.1, from coordinate 109,302,673 downwards.
TTACCTTAACCATATTTTTTTTCGGAAAATGATCATTTGTCACAAATTCTGATTTTCAATAAAGTCCCAAAATGTATAGAACAATCATTTTTCTTACTTATCCGAACCATCAACAAGCGCTGAAGACCTACTGTATTGTACTGTACTATCAGCCATTCCACAGAAAAACGATATAGTGCAACTCTATTATTAGTTTTTTCGCGTTTTCATGGTCTCGGGACCAAAGAGGTACCCTGGTTTTATCAGTAAATTCAGAAAATTTGGCGTATCATATACAAAAATCAGAGTTGTATGTTTTTTAGTTTTTGAGATATCAAAGGTCATATATTTTGATACTAACTGCTCTAAAATTGCCTGATATTTATTGTAAATCTTCATAAAACTATGCCTTGTGTTGCTTTTTTGAGTGATTCCTGGTCTTTTTGCTATCCATATGTATAACCTTCTAATACCCAACCCCGCCTTTAGACGGGGTATAGTTTGAGCATTTTTTTATTTTTTCTTGCCCGGGCAATCAATTTTTTATATTTTTAGCTGATATTTAGGACTATTCTGTATATCTCACGATGGTTTTTGGTGTCATTAAAAGCGTATTAACAATTTTTAAAAATCATTAAAAAATGATATTTTGGTCACCTTTAGAATGTCATTGTTTCTTTTGTATTCAATCGCAACAATTTACATATTTTAATTTTTTCCTCAATCATTCTATTATAGTAGAAGAGTTTAAGGGATTTGAATACACACTATAATTATTTTCCTAAAAGTTACACGGAAAATAAATTTTCTATGAACAGAATTAAAAAAATATATAATAATCATAATATCTCAAAATGTTTTCGTCTTGAAAAATCGGTAGGTCAAATAGACTTTCAGGAAAAATATAAAAGTGTAGGGATGTTCAAAAATAAAAATTAGAAAATCATAATTCACAAAATTGAGAAATAAAACGAATCATCTTCCAAAACATGTTTAAATCGATTTTAGATGGCGAAAAAAAATATTTATATCAAAATAAAAAAAATTGGTTTTACAGGGATAAGGATTCGAAATACTATAATCAAATTAAAAAAAAAATGTTTTTTTTATGGGACAATTTGGCCTTTTATTTTCAAAAAATCATTTCTCAAAAACTAAAAAACATACAACTCTGATTCTTTGATATGTTATGCCAAATTTCCTGAATTTACTGATAAGTCCAGGGTACCTTTTTGGTCCCGCGACCATGAAAACGTGAAAAAACTAATATACTTGCATATTTTTCGCACAAAAACACAATTTGACCCATTCAACGTGTTTTTCCTGAATACTAGAATTCAATAGCATTCAAACAAATCAAAATCGGGTGAAATCGGTTAACTAATTCAAAAGTTATGAGTTTTTTGAAATTTTTTAGTTTTTACCCTTAGTAAGGTCTTGGAGTTTTTTTTACCTTTTTCAAATTTCAACTCTCTGTAGCTTTTGTTTAATGAATCCGAGCAATCTAAAATTTTCTGACAATTATTTTTTCGCGGTAATGAACCTTTCTTAAAAATCAAAAGCAATGAACGACCCCTGTGGGTGTTCCCATAAAAATGACAAATAAGACCCTACTTCAGTTTATGCAGAATAGAAGAACTTTGAGCCTTATTATACCTCAGCATTCATCACCTTATTACGGCCAATCGTTGTTTGTGAGAGGCATTCACAATTGGAACCTACTGTATCCATTGCTCATGCCAGCATCTTCAATTTCCGGTTTTAGAAAGGGTCTACTCATTGAGATTGTAAGCATGCAGTAAAAGAGTCAAATTGTCAAAGTCAGGAACACGAATTAGATATGCAAGATTTAATGGATACGAGCTTTGACCACGTGTAACACATAAGAAAAGGGTTGTCCCTACGTTACATGAATTAAATAAATAAATAAATAAAAGTCATTATTCCCGACCACGCCCATTTTTACTGTAACTTGGGATAGGCGAAGGAAATGTTGATGTAGCACTAATTTAAGAGGCCTTCGACTCAGTGACACTCCTATAAGTACTACGGAGTGGGTGGTTGGGAGATGTATTGTGTAGGTCAAGGAATCGCCTGAAAAGCTGGCGATGGACCCACGGCATTGGTTGTTTAAATAATTGGTTATAATTTAATCTTTTGGAAGCCGGCTGATGCGATTCCTCCAGCAGTTTCTCATGAACTCCTCCAGAAATTCTGATTGAGGCATCTTCACAAATGCTACTAGGGATTCCTCTAGAAATTTTTTCAAGCATTATTGCTGGGATTTTTTCGGGCTATCTTTTTGGTTTTTTTGCGGAAATCCCTTCGCTGATTCTTCCAAGAATTTATCCAGGACTTCTTCTTTAGATTCAACCCTTAAAGGATGTGGACAACTTTTTTGCATAGTTTTACTTATAGCTTTTGACCCAGTGGGTGGATTTTCAAAACCAAAATGTTTTTATCAAGGGGATTAGTTGTGTTATCATATGCATATATGGAGATTATGTTATGCTAGAACATTTTGGAGATATAGCTGCAAATGTAGTGTACACCACTTGTTCTTCATTCGATTCCGTGTTTTATTTCTATGTACATGTGATATATTTTAATGGAAATTGCACAATATTCTTTGTTTGGGTTGGGGCTGTCAGATATAAATGTTTTAGATCCTTTTACAGCTGTAACATAGATCTCCAGGTTATCCAAAACGTCCAGAAGTTTTGAACTGTCTCTACTGAACACAAATAGTTGTGTTTACTTTTTAAATCACTTGAACTTGCTGAACTACATTCAAATATAAGTTTTGAAACATGAAATGATGGTAGTCATGACCTGGTGATGTTCTAGGCAACTTAAAATAGATCTGGAGTTCTGATTGTAAGGCCTTTACATGTAATACTATATCAAACTAATGTATGAATGCCAGAACTGATTTCATTAGATCCATACATGTAAATCAGAGTATGAAATACTAACTGCACATCAATGGCGATAACTTAGGTCATCCAAATCATTCTGGTGGTAAGGCCTTTATATCTACATCCGTAATAACGCATCGGGTGCATTTCAAACTTGGTACAGTGCGATTTGGTAGTCATAGAAGATCAGTTGAATCATATGATACTTGTATACACATCATAGAGGCATCCTGGATCATCCGAACTATTCTGAAGTTGAGAAATATGGTTTGAATTTTAAATGGTATATCAACAGAAGTGCACAAACAACAGAGTTTGTCCATTTGATTCATACACTTAGTGCAAGCCATGGGAGAGAAGTTTCCAGAGCATCAGAGATATCTGAGGTCACCTTTCAGTATTATGTGGTTAAGACCTTCAGATCTACACTCGTAACAAAGCACCCTACACGTTCAAAACTTGGTGCAGTGTGTTTCAGTAGAAATAGATGATAAGTTCGACCATATGATCATATGACTTAAAGCTTTTCTAGATCATCCAAACCATTCAGAAGCTAAAATATACGGTTTACATTTGCAATGACCTATCAAGTGCACTAATATCAGTATTTATCTCATTTGATTCAAACATATAATACAAGTAGTGGGAGATAAATTCCAGCACATCAGCGATATCTGAACTATCATTTTTTATAAATAAAAAGAAAATCGGGTTAAGTACGGTTCCTTTGAATTCCACTAAGAATTTGCATCCTTTGACAGATACGTATTTCGACCTCAACTGTAAGGTCGTCTTCAGTGTCTTGTACTTGACTCGACTCAAGTCTGTCAAAGGATGCAAATTCTTAGTGGAATTCAAAGGAACCGTACTTAACCCGATTTTCTTTTTATTTACAGATATTCCCCTAACAAGCCCAGGTTAATCATCATCATCATTTTTTATATTTTTTGTGGTTTTTATGGTTAAGATCAACGCTCGAGTATTGTGTTGTTCTTTGCTGTGCATGCATCGCTCCTGTAAGGAGTGAGTATGGCAGCATAATCGATCGCGTTCGCTATTGTCTCGAGTGAAAATCAAAACAATAGATGCGCGGGTGTTTAGTGTTCAGTATTGTGTTGTTCTTTGCTGAGTATTGTGTTGTTCTTTACAGAGAAGAACATTAATCAAGACAATTAGATGATCGGCATTGAACCACAAAAAACCCCACAACAATTGGTGAGATCTTTCCAATATTATTTATTTAAAAATATTTCTATTTCAGTATATTTACTTTATAACTGCATATAAGTTGAAAATTCGCTATTTTCAACATGCTTTCATCTATTGGAAGATGCTTCAGTTCTGGGCTCTTTCTAAGTTGATGAAGGGATTTATGAATGCTTGCAAGGACTTGGCCAGGTGTGTGGAGCTGAGTGAATCTATGACATTGTAGATAGTAGCGACATCAGCAATGTCAATGGAAATATTCAACTTTGCAACTCCATCCAAGATTTGTGCAAGTATTCATGCTATGCTATGCTATGCTATGCTATGCTAAGGCCTTCAGATCAACGCTCGTAACAAAGCATCTGCTACACGTTAAACTCACTATAACGCGTTTTGGTAGTCATAGAAGATCAGTTGATTCACGTGATAATTGAATATACATCTTAGAAGCTTACCGGATCATCCAAACTATTCAGAAAATGAGACATATAATTTGCATGTGTACTGGTCTATCAAAAGAAGTGCACAAATATCAGAAATTGCTCATTTGATTTATATTTAGATGTAATGCTAATAATGGGAAACAAATTTCTAGTGTGTCAGGGATATCTGAGGTCACTTGTAATAGCGTATGGTTAAGGCCTTCAATCTACAACCCGTAGCAAATCATCGGCTTAGGCTCGTGCACAAGATAGGAAGGCAAGGGAGGGGGTTTTCGTAGTTTTCGTAAAGGCGGAGTGGCACCTAGTTCATGGAATTTCTCAAATGTGAGGGGTTTAACCCCCTTAACTCCTCCCTTGAGCACCAGCTTGCATCGGCTACATTTCAAACTTAGTGTAGAGTATTGCAGTAGACATATTAGATCAATTCAATCATATTTCTCATGACTTTTACGAATAGAGCACACATATCAGAATTAATACTTATTTTCATATATGTACGGCAAGTAATATTATGCTTGGAATTTGTAGACATTCTTTCAAATGAACCTCCGAGCAAAATCCAAAATAAAAGTTGTTGCAACGCGCATAGAATAACATGAATCGCTGCGGTTCATTTTTTTTTCTTTGTTCACGAAATCATTTACCCCATGCTAGTTTATATCGGGGCCCACAGCTTAACCCCCTTCAAAAAAAGAACTAACATTTTTATGTTATTCGCCCGAGCAGTAGAGAATATCAACAGCACAATAAAATATGTTATTTTGGCATAATAACTGTATAATGGAATCAGTCATTTTTGTGATACTAACATATCTTATTATGTTATAAACTTGTCTGTCATAAGCGGCAAAATAACAAAAAATCATAACAAAAAAATGTACCTGGAAGACCAATTTAATAACATGTTTTGTTAGATTCCATAACATCTTAATAACAATGAATTTTGCAGTTAATTAGAAAACTTGTTATTATTGTGCTATAGTTCATCACATATTTGTACATTTTCAATAGTATAATAATAACAAAACTTGGTCTACAACAAAGTATATTATTGAAATGTTATTTAGTTAATGAATCCCAATAACATGATCATAATAAAATTAGATTGCCCAACTAAACATGTTATGAAAAAGTAATACTTTGATAAGTTAATAATAACAAACTATGATATAGAAACAGACTATGTGATTCTGTTGTTATGAATTTGATATTCTCCTCTGCTCGGGTGGGGTCATTTTTGACCCCAAATTTTGGACAGCTCACAAAAATCTCTTTGGCTCAAATGAAAGGGACACATGTCCGGATTTCTCCGGTGGTTTTGAAAACTAGACATGTGTCCCTTTCATTTGAACCAAAGAGATCTTAAATCGGACAAGCCACTGATTTTTGCGATCTATCCAAAGTCTGGGGTCAAAAATGATCCCAGGGTCTTATTTGTAACTTTTGTAGGGACTAAGGAAGGTTAAAACCCTTGATTTTTAGGACCACCCTATCTGAAAATTGGCCACCCTAATGTCGAAATAAAGAAATATGGGTCTAATTATGTTCGACGAACCACAAACCCACCAAGCTTCACGATAATCGGAGTTGCACTATATCGTTTTTCTGTGGAATGACTGCTATACTGTATTTTTTCAGACTATGAGATTTATTGAATTTCTGATCTTTTCATTTTTCGTTATATATCTAGCTTGGACTTGCTTTTTTAATTTAAGGTTTTGGGTTTATAGGGTTCTTTCGATTTGAATGGGTATTTAGAACTTAGAATTATTTCATTCTTATACTTATCGATTGTATCATTATTTTATTAACTACTAATTACTATATTGCAATTTCTTATTCTCAAAATCAGAATTAAGGGACCCAGCTGAGCATATCAGAAAAATCTTCAGATTTCAAGTTTTAAGGAACTTTATTTAAGATTATTTTTTACGATGATTAGGAAAACTATAATAAATCGGAAAGGGTCGTTTTTTGAAATACATACGTTTTGTATGGGAAGAAAAATTGGTGAATAACTTTAAACCTCATTTACTCGAAAGTGGGTTTTTGTCGCTTTACACCCCTTTGCTCCTCTATTAAAATATTTGATTTGTTTCTCGACCAGCTCTGAGTATCCACATCAAAATTTACAATTGATTCAAATTTCATCACTACAATTGAACTCAACATGCCGCATTGCTCAACTGCCCTTGAGGTCCACTGAAACCCACCCACGTAAATCCCGATACCACCACCGTAGCATAATCCTCTTTCACAATATGTACGTACAACTGACTGTCGTCGACGCACCGTAGCAGCCGTTCGGTTATAAACACGCTGCTAGCATCCCACTTGTGATTCATTGAAGCGAAGCCTGCTCTGCATTGTACTACAGCAGTTTGTAGCTCGTCGTCCACCGAGTTCGAACGACCGAGAATTGTTGATTGCTGGATGGTGGGTCTCTGGTCATTCATCCCTCCGACGACGAGTAGATGTATGCTTGACAAATCCGACTGCAAATGGGCGAGTTCGGAAAAGTCAAGTATGAAAATGGTGAGCACCGCCATCCGAGGCGAAAAGCTTAGTCCCCGGTGGTGCAGTTTTGTGTCATTAAGTGTTTGCAATCGAGTGCCGAAATAATATCACATGCACTATGGTAAAAAAGAAAACCGTAGGTACAATTCACACTGGAGAATGGTCAACCGGCACAATTGTTGCTCGATGCTCTGGTGGCTTTTTGCCTGGAGGGATTGCCCCATCATTTTGTTGGCTGTTTTTTTTTGTCAGAGATGATGGCACTGCAGTAGTCATTTATTTTGCGACAAGGATCGTGTGAACCATGAATCGTAATTGTGAGCTGTTTGACACATTCACTTCTCACTTGATACATCCTCAAGTTTAGTTAATTTGTTTTAGTTTATTTTTTATTGTTTGAAATTTGAACTTGGGAGTCGCATTAAAATGCCGAATTATTTCCCTTTTGAGTTATTGCTCGGCAATTTGAGTATGAAGTCCTTACCGATAAAGATCATGTACAGGGGGTGGCCAAAATGTTTGGGATAGGCAACTTTTTCTTTCTTCCATAAAAAGTTCAATATGCTGTAACTTTTCATAGAGAGCATGAAAAATTCTCAAATTTTGACTGTTTGTCAACCTATTATATGTTCATCATTGGTACAAATTTGAGCTTGATTGGTTGATATTTTGTGAAGCTAGAACCGTTCACGTAAAACACCATTTTTTTAACTTTCATATCTTAGATCAAGAAACGTAAACATGTTGCAGTTATCAAACGTCTACAGAACCAACTAATCCGAAGCACTTTAGCAAGGACTGCCTCCCAAGAAGATGCATATCTAAAGCTCTGAAGAGCTATATCGATGGAAAAAACTGCTCTAGATCAGTTACAGCAGTGCTATATTAACCCTCTAATACCCAATCCCGCCTTTAGACGGGGTATAGTTTGAGCATTTTTGTAATTTTTGTTTCGTGGAAAACCAAAATTTTTATATTTTTGGCTGATATTTAGGATGGTTTTGTATATCTCAAAATGGTTTTTGGTGTATTTTAAAACGTATTTACAATTTTTAAAAATCATTGAAAAATTGATGTTTTAGTTACCTTTTAGAAGTCATTGTTTATTTTGTATTGAATCGCTACAATTAACACATTTTAAATTTTTCCCAAATCATTCTATCCTAGTTTAACAGTTTAAGGAAATCGAATACACTCTAAAATTATTTTCCTTAAAATTACACGGAAAATAAAATTTTCTATGTAAAAAAATTAAAATAAAAATATTTCAACAATCATCTTATAATCTCAAAATGTTTTCACCTCAAAAAATCCGTACCCCAAATTGGCTTCCAGGAAAAATATAAAAGTGTGGGGATGTTCAAAAACAAAAATTAGAAAAATCAAAAACTGAAATTCACGAAATCGAGAATTAAAAAGAATCATCTTCCAAAACATGTTTAAATCGATTTTAGATGACGAAAAAGGATATTTAGATCAAAATCAAAAATTTGGGTATTAGAGGGTTAAAACCAAAGATGTAAAATGTTGCAACTATCGACCTGAAGCATTTTGTTGAAGACTGCAACCTTCTAGGACCCAAGTTCTAGCGTTCTAGAGAGACATGCAAAAAGAAAACAATGTATACAGCAGTTACACCCCATCTAGATTAATATCAAAGGCTTGTAAATGCGGAACCAACAAATCCAAGATATTTCTTCAAAAATTCCAACCCTTCAGGATGCATATCAAGGACACCACATAATCATATCAAAAGGATACCCAGCAAACATTTTTGCTGTATAAGAGTGAAACAAATCACTCTTTAGCAATCTTTAGCTTAAGGAACTATTATGCAGCTAATTATGTTTCTTGGGTACAACTGATTTAGATCAGTTAAAGTAAATCTAGATCCAAATCGAATAGAGGCGTACCTCGATAGTACGTACATTTTGCCTCGATAGTACGTACACCAAAATTTAGTTAAATTTTAATCTACAAAAAATGAGTTCGAATCATTAGTAGACGTAAAGCAGATACTCCGATACTATGAATTTATGTTATGCAGACTCCTATAACACGGATTTTCATTAAACAGTTTAAAAATGTAGCGAAATGAAAGGCATGGACGAATACGTTTGATGTAGTGATTGCAGTATTCTTCGCTGTACAGAGATATTTTCTGCCAATCGTAATATCTGGTGGTCTATGGGCACTTGCACATTTATTAACTAAACGTTTTCTTTACCAATAGAGCGTTGTAATACAATAAAAAGGCACATGATGGTTCTATTTTGTGTGGTAATAAAAAAACTAAATTAGTCGGCGAAGAATGCTCTTCAAAACATGAATCAAACCCATCAAGCTACTTATCCAAACCATAGATTTCAGTTCACTTACTTGTTTTTTTTTCCATTTTCCAATAATTAAACAACTTTGAGTACCGTAGGACACTGCAAGCCGCGGTTGCTAAGGAAAATGTTCTTAGTTTTTGACGTTTCGTGGCTTTGCTGTTTACGATTCGGACTTTAAAAAAAATCACCAGCTCTCGCATTAAAAAAAATCGCCAGCTTATCATGAGTGCTTGGATTTATTTCAAAGCGTGGGGTATGCATGCGTGTGCTGTTCTATAACTTGATGTTGGCATGGTGGCTCACCTCATGAAGTTCCTTTTGGGATTCCACAAGACTTCCATCCGGGACTCCCCTCGTGATTTGTCCACAAATTTGTTCCAGAGCTTTCTTCTGGGATTCCGTAAGCTCTTGATGAAATTCTTCCGGTAGTTTATTTAGGATTCCTTCAGAAGTTCCCTCTGGGGTTTTCCAAGAGTTTTTTTTTTTTCTGAGGTTCCTTAAGAGGTTCTGTCTGGGGTTCCGTCAAAATCTGTTTCCAGGATTGTTCCAGGAAGTTCCCCGAGATTCTTCCAGAGATTCCTGGATTCTGTAGAAATTAATTCCGAGATTCCTTCAGCATTACTCCTTCTAGAATCGCCTTAGTAATTTTTCCTGAAACTCTTCCAGGTATTCCTTCCGTAGTTGCTCCACAAACTTATTCTAGAACCCCTCTAGGATTTATGTGATTCTTCAGGGAGCTGCTTTTTTCCTGTGTTTTTTCAAGGAAATCCTACAGGAACTTTATGAGGAATTTCATAAACAAAATACTCCAAAAAATCATAATAAATTCCAGGAGGATTTCCATTACAAACATCTGAAAGAATTCCAGAAGGGTCTGGAGTAATTCCTGACGGAGCTCTTGGTAGAAACCAAAAAAGAGACCCTAGATGATTCCTGGAAAGAGTTCTCGAAGAAATCCCGGAATCAGTTTCTGAAAGAATTCCTAGAAGAAGTTCTAAGAGGAATCCCGGACGAAGTTCCTGAAAAGCAATTCCTGACAGTCACCCAGAAGAAATTACCGGAAGAACCCCGGAAGGAATTTCCGAAAAAATATTGGAAAAATCCCAGAAAGATTACCTGGTGAAATTATTGTAGGAAACCCAGAAGGAATACTTGAATCAGAAGTAGCTCCCGAAAAAAAAACCGGAAGAAGTTTCTGGAGGGATCTCCTTAGAAAGCTTTTAGGGGAATACTGAATAAAGTTCTTGTCAGGGATCTTGTAGGATTTCTGGGAGGGTTTCAGAAGGAATTCCCGAAGAATTTACAAAAGGTACTCCGGGAAGAATCTCGTATAAAGTTCCGGAATTGTTGCAAGCAGTTTTTGAAGGTATCTCGGTAAGAATTTTTGATACAATTTCCGAAAGAACTCCTAGAGAAATACTGGGTGATGTTGCTAAAATTTTCAGGAATACCATCTGGAAGCCACAAAAAATAAATCCAGAGACATCCTAAAAGAAACTATTCAGAGAATCTCGGATGAAATTTCTGGTGGGTTCCAGGGACTTCTTGAGAAATTCTGGAAGCAATCTCTTGAAGACCGAACGTAAACAAGAAGGTCACAATTCAATTGTTTCTGGGTGAACCCGAATCGTGAGATTCGGGGAAAGACACTTTCTCGCTTGCTTTAGGGATTTCTTCAAGTTTCAAGTTTCTTTCAGTTCCGAAATTCCTTTAGATGTTGGTTCCGAGATTTCTCCAGGAATTCTTTCTGAGATTCCTGAGGGGTTCTTTCAGGAGTTTCTTCTGCGAGTCCTAATGAGATTCCAGCGTCTCTTTTAGAGATTTCTCCTGAGATTCCTTCCGAAACTTCACCAAGAATTTCCTCTATAATACTTTCGGGACTTCCGCGATTTCTTCAGGAACTTCTTCCTGAATACCTCCAGGAATTTGGTTCCGGGATTTCTCCATGAATTCATTCCAAGGTTTCTCTAGAAATGCATTCCAAGATTCCTACAGGAATTCTTTCTAAGATTTATTAAGTAATTTTTCCTTTAATTCCTTCAAGAATTTCGGGATTCCTCCAAGAGCTCCGGGATACCTCTAGGAATCCCTACTCGTAAAAAAAACTCTTAAAGGAGTCCTAGAAGGAGCAATGTTTAGAAGATATTGAAAATATCACGGCAATAAATATTACAGGAGAAATTACATCTAGAATGTTTCTATAACAAGATAAAACTGATCTAGATCGATTTAATTATATCTAGACCAGTTTGGTTGGTTCTAACAGATAACTCAAATAAAATCAATATAAGTTCCCAGAGACGAGATGCCTCTACGAAGCATCCCCAGAAAACAAGAAGATTTTTCCAAAAAAGATAGGATCCGAAACAAGCAAAATTACATAATAAATCAACGGACCCTTAGGCCACATGTGTTTTTTTGGAAATCCTGACGTTCTTGAAATAACATTCTTTGATTTGAAAATGATATTTGAAATAAAAATTTGTGATTCGATTGTACGTACGTTTCGATAGTACGTACACTAAACGAAGCGATGGTGTACGCACTATCGAGGTATGCCTGTATGTACAAATGCAGGACCAACCAATCCAAAGCTCTCACGAAGATTCTAACCCGCTAGGATACATATCGAGAACACTAGAGCATCGTATTGAAAGGTTAAACTTATCTAGAACAGTTTCAGCAGATCTAGATCAAAATCAAAGACGTAAGAATGCAGTATCAATCAATCTAAAGCACTTGGTCGAAGATTCCAATCCTCTCTATGATGCATATCGAGGACACTAGAGCGCCTTATTGGAAGATAAAACTTATCTAGATCAGCTTTAGCAGACCTATATCAAAACCGAATTCATAAGTATGCAGTACCAACCAATCCAAATCATTTAACCGAAGACTCCAACCCTCTAGGATGCATACCAAGAACACTAGAGCGTCGTATTGAACGATAAAACTTATCTGGATCAGTTTCGGCAGATCTAGATAAAAACCGAGGACATTAAAATGTAGCACCAATCAATTCAAAACACTTTGCCGAAGACTCCAATTCTAAAAAATACAATCCGAAAACACTAGAGCAACGTATAGAAAGAGAGATCTTATCTAGATCAGCTTTAGCAGACCTAGATCAAAACCGAAGACAATAAAATGTAGTACCAACAAATCCAAAGCACTTTGTCGGAGATTCCAGCCCTCTAGGATGCATACAAAGAACACTAGAGCGTCATATTGAAAGACAAAACTTGTCTAGATCAGTTTTAGCAGATCTAGATCAAAACCGAAGACATTAAAATGTAGTACCAACCAATCCAAAGCACTTTTCCGAAGACTCCAACCCTCTGGGATGCATATCGAGAACACTAGAGCGTCGTATCGAAAGATAAAACTTATCTAGATCAGTTTCAGCAGATCAAGAACGATACCAAAGACGTTAAAATGTAGTACCAACAAATTCAAAGCACTTTGTCGAAGATTCCAGCCCTCTAGGATGCATACAAAGAACACTAGAGCGTCATATTGAAAGACAACACTTGTCTAGATCAGTTTTAGCAGATCTAGATCAAAACCAAAAACGTTAAAATGTAGTACCACCCGAGCAGAAGGGCATACCTTACAAATACCATGTGAAGAGCAACATGTGCTCTAATGCCTAAAATTATTATTGCTGCGGTATTCTAAGAAATGTTATGAGAACATCACAATAACAGTTGGAGGTATTTGAGCAAAGTTTGGTATTGATGTAGTATTTATTGGTTTAACAGTGAAAATCACCAAAGAACAAGATTGGCTATTACATCATGAAGTCATCAAACAAATGAAACATTTAATAACAAGAAATGTTATTAATTTGTTACTCAATAACTTTGGGATAACAAATACAGCTGTTGAAATTTTAGGTATGCATTTATTATTGAAATAACAAAACTTGTTATTTCCAAGGTGTTATTTATTCAAAATTTTGGTACCGTAATCTGGGGTGTAGTTGATCAGTGGGGTGAACCTGATCACTCAATTACCCGCGAATATCGATTTTCAAGGAAGCAACAATTATATTTTGACCATTCGCAATCCAATGACGTAACATTAAAATAAAATAGTGACTTCCTTGAAAGTCGATATTCGTGGGTAATTGAGTGATCAGGTTCACCCCACTGATCAACTACACCCCAGTTTACGGTATACGTTTTTGTTATTTTGCCTCTTATTGCCACCTAATGAAGGGCATATCAAGGTATGGTAGTATTTAAGATAAATACCTTGATGTTTTATTAACTTGTTATTTTCTTCTGCTCGGGCAACCATTTCAAAACACTGTGTCGAAGACTCCAACCCTCTAGGATGCATACCGAGATCACTAGAGCGTCGTATTGAAAGATAAAACTTATCTAGATCAGTTTCAACAGATCTATATCAAAACCAAAGCTATTAAAATGTAGCACGAATCAATCTAGACAACTTTGCTGAAGACTCTAACCTTCTAGGATGCTTGGCAAGAGCCCTGGAGCACTTGTTCGTCGAGGATGTTCAAGATAATTGCAAACATTTTGTATTATTTCTACAATATGCCTTATTAACATAAATCACGTTTTGCAGTCATTTTAAGTTGTCACGACCTTGGTCAGACTTAAATTTTTCATGCAAACAAAAAATATCATTTTTTCAAAAAACGTTCCTTACTCACGCTATTCTGAGGGAAAAATGAACATTCCTAAAACATGAATTTTGTATTAAATTAAAGTAGAATAGTTGGGTAAAAGATTTCTGAAAGAAAATTGAAAATCGGTTCATATGCGGCTCAAACTTTTAGTTCCCACTTTTTTCTGATCACGGTATTCCGCGTAAAGTTTTTTATGCAATTCAGTGTCATAATGACCAACTTTTCCGTAGCGGTTCATAATGCAACTAAAATGGATTGCATAATGGATAATAGTTGCATAATGTGCATAATGCAACTCATTTGAGTTTCATTATGAACATTATGCAACTCAAATGAGTTGCATTATGATAAAAATCATTGCATAAAATTGTGTATGAAACTCGTTGCAAAACTCGATTTTTCAGCACTCTTCGTATTTATCCAACTCGGCAAGCCTCGTTGGATAATTGTACGGCTCGTGCTGAAAACATCAACTTTTTGCAACTCAACTATTTTATCACGATATTCGGAGTGTTAAAATGCCGAATTATTTCCCTTTTGTGCTCTTGCTCGCCAATTTGAGCATAAAGTCATTACCGGCAAGGATCACGTAATTCATTAAACCGCCCTCGCTTTGCACCTGTAATCATAATTGTACGTTGCTGAATGCGTCGTGCCTCATTTGCTTATCGCTTCGAACATTTAAATCAAATTATCCTAAATACTTTTGTACGCAGCTCGTCTCGTGTGTTTCAATTCAGTACGGGAATCCATGCTTCACCATTGACAAGGACTCGACGACGGCGATGATGTCGACGTAACGCCTCTGACAAAGGACTCAAAGGACCCACAATTTGTTACATTTCCTTACCGTGCGCTGATGCTTGGCTTCACCTGAATAGAAGAGGATGCTGGTTTATGGCCATACCTCCCGTATCCATTGTACCTGTACAGTACGTACTACATTGTATGAAGCTTCCTTTCTTTCGCTGGAGTGGAAAACCATCCACAAAGGTTAAAACCGAGCCGAGGCAAAAAGGTTGCCCCTGCCAATTATCGTAATGTGCTACCTAATCGTTAACATTTAACGCTAATGAAATTGAATTTTGTGGGTATGCTTCGTATGATGGGGGGCTATTGTATTTTTAGCACGAACATGTGTTGGAATTTGAAATATTCTTCGTTCGTACGGCGTTGCACGCACCGCATTGCTCTGGACGATATCGTTTGGGTTTATTGAAATATGATATGTTGCCGAGGTGGATGCAACAAGTCGGAACAGAATCGTTTGCTTGTGGAAATGTTTTAGAGCAACAAATATTTTCTGCTAACCCGATGCAATAACGAAACCTTGTCGAAACTGCAGAAATAGTTTAGATAGTAAAAGATACGGTATGAAAATTGTATGATAGAGAACGGACATGAAACCCTCTTCAGTTGGGCTGTAGTAGTTCATAAAGGTAGCAATAATTTGTGGGCTTCATGGCCGAGCGGTTAGCGGCGTCAGTCGTTTAGGTGTCTCGTAAGCCTCGGAGTGTGGGTTCGATTCCCGCTCCAGTCGGGGAAAACTTTTCGTCGAACGGAAAATTCTCCACTGGGCCACTGGGTGTTATATATGTTGTCTGTTGTCAAATGTTTGTAATGTTCAGTCTGTAGAGGCCGCAAGGTCGAAGACGGTGTGATTGTCTTTTATAATATAAGCGATACTAATGGGCCCAAGGAGAAAAACGTACGTGCCCCAAAATTGCAAATGGTTAAAAAGCTTGAGGGCTCACCCTGCAAATGATAGCTAAGGGTATTAGAAACAAACTTTTATATGACGGCAACTTTCAGAAATGACGTTTAGAGGTCGTCCCGGCGAGATTTTCGAAAAATGGCCATTTTTCGTAATATATTTCATACACATATTTTTTACCGTACAAAAATTGGTAATACCCACCATTTTTATATTTATTTTTTACAGCTTGATATAGATCCAAACTACTTGGGAAAAATAGGTAACGTCATGTTTTGCAGATAACTTTTTGATACTGAATTTTTGAATTTACTAAAATTTGTCATTTTTTGATATACTTTGCATTTTACCCATCATTAAAAGTATCTCAACCTTATGCAAATTCAAAACAATTTCCATAAAAAGATAGGAACCTTTATGAGGAAAAACTTTGCCGAAGACAGCATGGCGTTTTTTTCACATAAGAACTTCCAAAAACACATACAAAGTGAAAAATCACGTATGCTCAATAAGTTTTTGTCTTGATTTTCAGGTTTTGTTATTCAGTCCCTCCATACAGAAATTAACTAACAAAGAATTATATCTTTGTACCGACTTTTCGAATCATCTAAGCGAAATACCCTCTTCGAATGAGTGTAATCCGTTTCGTACCTTTTAATTCCGCCCTATTTTGCTTATCCTTTGACAGATACGTGTATTTCGACTACCACATGTAATCTTCCTCAGTGTCAGGATAACTGAATCACTCATTCGAAAAAAGAGTTCTAGAAAAACTAGCTCTTTCAACAAGTTTCGTAATGTATATTGTTTTTTTTTTAAGATATTCTCCACAAAATTTTCAGCCATATTGTCGCGTTTATCTTACTTTCCTGTCGATTTTCTCAATTATTTCTCCGCACTAAGACGTATAAGTCCTGGACCAGTGAAGCAGCCCAGGGAACAGTGGTAAATCGTGATTACAAACACCTTTCGTAAGAATACCAATTTTCAGATAATAAGTTCCAATTCAAGATTTTCTAAAAAGCAGAGCATGTCTTTTTTGACATTAACTGACTTGAACTATCTTATCAACACCGAAAATAATATCCACCGAGGCAAATTGAAACGGATGGGATGAGATGAAACGGCGAGTTAACTTAATGTTATCCAAGGTTTTAGAACAATGTGATTACCATAACACATACACGGCATACAATAAGACAAGGTAGGCTGTTATTGGTACCGTCTTACCCCGCTGGTTCGACACGTTTTAATACGACACTTTTTAATTCGTACCCCGCTTATTCGACACATGTCGAATTAAAAAGTGTTCAAATGTCACAGCGATGTACACTGTAAATGCAAAACAGTTTGATATTGCGCTTATACTCGCACCAGCAGCAGCTCCTCTTGCAGAAGCTAATTCCGGAAGTTCTGAGTTGTTGCTATTCGACATCCAAACCGCCTGTAGACCAACCGGAATGAACTGAGGATAGTAACAATCGTAGAATGAACGAGCTTTTCATTCGCACCACCACAATATCTGTTGAAATTATGTTCCATAACAAATCCGGAAATCAAAACAAAAACAAAAATAAAAATTTCAATGAGCATGGTCGTATAGGGTGACCAGTTTGTCGAATTAAAAGTTTACCCCGGTTATTCGACAACAGTCGGTGTCGTATTAGCGGGGTAATACGGTAAACAATAGTATTGGACGTAAACATGAGACGCCATTTTTATCGTCCTATATATTGATCAAATTCATAGGGACTTCTAGATCGTTTTGTTCATATCTCTGAACGATTTGATCAACATCATTGAAAAACAAAAACGGCATGTTTTGCGGATGTATGACCTTCTAAATGTTATGTATTATGCTCGTATATAAACTATTGTCAGTACACAACCGTTAAAAACGCAATGGCCTACTGAGGCATCTCAAAATGGTACCTAATGATAAAGTTTCTCGCTAGTAGGTACCTTTCTATATCAAAGAAAATGGATTTGTTAGCGGAAGCAAAAATTCAATGAATGATGTCACCATAATTCCTAAACACATTCAAGACAAAAACTTGTTGAGCATACAAGATTTTTCACTTTGTGTGTGTTTTGGGCAGTTTCTATGTGACTAAGGTCATATTACTTATCAAAGTGAATCCAGACCCAACGATACCTTTCCTACTAACAAACACTCCTTCCTGCAGCCTTTGGTGGAGTCGCAGCGGTAAACGCGGGCCTTCACTTAACAAAGGTTGTTACTAATATTCCTTCCCTCTTCCAACCTGACTGCAAGGACGTGGCCGGCGCCGTTATTGTACCGTTAAAGAGAGTCTCTGAAGCGTGCACAGTGAGAATATTGACCACTCCCAGTCAATTATTCAGTTGATTCATTGTGCAACTGTCATTGGTTCGGGTCAATCACGGAATAGCAACCATAGATGTATGCAGTCAGTCTAAGCTAAGCTAAGCTAAGTTTTGGGCAGTTTCTATGTGACATACTGGAAAAACTTGTAATTAGAAGGCACGAAATGTTGCTAATTGACAAATTGAGAGATGAAATTTGTGAAAAAAATCGCGTTCTGGTGGGATTCGAACCCGTGCCGAGCTCTCGACGCATACTAATTAGACACCAGCAAAACAAACTGCCTGGTGGCTAGGTATGCGGAGTGCGAGAGTAAGTCTCGGCTTCATATAAATAATTCGCTCGCACTTGTCGTTAGTGGGCACAAACAGGAGTGTGTTGTGGATTGGCATCTAAACCGAAAAGAGAGATGAGTTTGTGAAATAGGAGTGTTCACGGTGCGGCTTCGGAGTCAGTTTGGCTTTCTATTCTGCAGAACCATTACCTGTTCTGTGGCTTAGTTGGTTAAAGCGCCGGTCTAGCGAATACGGAGTCGTGGGTTCGAATCCCACCAGAACGCGATTTTTTCACAAATTTCATCTCTCAATTTGTCAATTAGCAACATTTCGTGCCTTCTAATTACAAGTTTTTCCAGTATGTTTCAGACATACCAGCAAACCTGGTAATATGCCAGTAAAATGGGCAATATGTATCATTGTACTCTATGTGACATTTTTAGAAAAATACCTAAAAAATCAAATTTTACCAAAAAGTTAAACGTGAATAAATTTAAACGGATAAAAAAACGGTATGCTGTTTTCGGCAATGTTTTAAAATTATTTAAAATTATCATAAGGTTGAGATACTTTTTATGATGGATAAACTCCATGGTTAAGCAAAAAATAAATTCAAAAAATCTGTATCAAAAAGTTACCTGCAAAACATGTAGTTATTTTTTTTTTCAAGTAGTTTGGATGTATATTAAACTGCAAAAAATATAAAAATGGTGGGTATTGCCAATATTTGTACGGTAAAAAAATATTTGCATGATATTTATTACGAAAAATGACCATAGGCCGTAGGCTTCGTAAGCCTCGGAGTGTGGGTTCGATTCCCGCTCCAGTCGGGGAAAACTGTTCGTCGAACGGAAAATTCTCCACTGGGCCACAGGGTGTTATATGTGTTGTCCGTTGTCGTATGTTTGTAATGTTCAGTCTGTAGAGGCCGCAAGGTCGAAGACGGTGTAATTGTCTTTTTCTTTTTCAATACCCAAAGAAACTCCGGGAAAAAATCTCGAAGGAGCTTCTGAGGATTTCCCGTTTCTTCAGAACAACTTTTTTCAATTCTCCAGTTATCCGTTTACTAGTTTACAGATAGTTCTGAGAGTTATTCCAAAGTGTTCATTCATCGTTCATTCTTCCAGAGATTCTGTTGCAAATACTCCACGAATTTTTTTGATGAAGTCCCCAAAAGAATCTTTGAGAAATTCCTTTGGATATTATTTCTAAAATTCGCCAACAGATTGTATCTTCAGTTTTGTTTTAAATTTCTTCTTTCTTTCCTCCAAAGATTATTTTAGGACATATTTGGAATTCGTCCACATATTTCTCGAGAAATTTTTGTCGGAAATTTCTTTAAAGGTTCTTTAGGAAATTTCTTCAGGAAATTTCTACGGGAGTTACTCCTTAGATGGTCTATCAAAAATTCGTTGTTTCTTCTCTAGTTTATTCCTCCATACATTCTATAGAAAATATCCTCCAGAGGTTTCTTCGAAAATGTATTCAGAGTTCCTCCAGATATTCTTAGGTCCTCAACAAATTACTCCAGATAGTCAAAAAAAAAAACAACCTGGAAATTATTTAAAAAAATCGTCTACAGATTATTTTAATAATTTCTGCATGAAATATCTTATTGCTACTTCCACAGATTCTTTCGGAAATTCCTCCCGAGATTGTTTTGAAAATTCATCCAAACATTCGGTCGTTTATTTCTCCAGGGATTTTTTTTGGGAATTCCTTCAAAAATTCCATATAGAAATGTTCAGAACATCTGATTTTTGTTTTTATTTTATTTTATATACCTTTAAAAGTTCTTTAGAAAATACTCCAGTTTGTACTTCCATGCATACTATCGAGAATTTCCACAGAGATTTTTAGAGATTTAATAATCCCTACCGAGACTGCAATAGGAATATTTCAAAAGATTTCTTATAAAATTCCTCCGGATATTGTTCAGGAAAGTTACTCCACATCATTCTTCGGGACCTAATCTAGAAAATATTTCATAAATTCGTCGCAGACTTCTTCAAAAAAATATAAAAAAAAAAAAAATATTCACGTCTACAGGAGTTCAACCGAAAATTTATTTAAATTTTTTTGAGAGAATGGCTTAAGAGATTACTTTATTATTTCCTTCGGAGAAATTTAAAACAATACTTTCAAATATTCCTTAAAAAATTCAATAATATGTTTTTTTAAAGGCAAATGAACCACTTGGCTTAAAACCTAAACAAAATATATGTATATGTCCTTTCGGTATTTCGTCCTGAGATATTTCATTAATTCCTCCAGAGATTTTTCAAGATTTATTTGTAGACTTTCCTGTAGAGAAAAAAAAAACACTCACAAAACTCATATGGGAATTATTTTTTAGATTTTTTTTTATTTGTACTTCAAAAATGTTTTGCACCAGTTTCTGTCAGAGATTTTTTCTAAAATCCCTCCACAAATTCCTTAACCCTTCAGGACGTGCGCTGTCGTAAAAAGTACAACACTACCAAAAAACCTCGCTCGTCGTATACAGCGCGAGCGCGGTTCAGTTTCGGTTGCTTGATGGCGCGCGTCCTGAAAGGATAATGAATTTCTCACAAATTTCTTTGTTTTTTTTTCAGCGATCACCTGAGAAAATTCTACTGGAACAAGATGTTGTTGCAAAAGCTCTTTCACACATATTTCACATATTTTTACACAAATTTCTTTGTTTATTGCTCCAGAGATAATTTTCGTAATTCCTTAAAAATTTCAATCGAAAATTTATACAGAGGTTCTTTCGGAAATTCAATTAGACATTTCTCGAGAGATTTCTTCGTTCACACCTCCAACAGTTTTTTTTTTGTGAAAATCCACTAGAGATAAATTTAAGAATTGTTCTCTCTGAATTTTTCTTTCTTCAAGAAAAAGAAAGTTTTATTTCATTTTGTTCCTAGCTCCAGAAATCCCTTCGTGAATGCATCTAGAGAATTCTGGAACAAAAAATACTCCAGAGATTCTTCAATTTATTCTTCCATAGACTTTCCCGGGCTTTCCATGGAATTTTCTCTAGGCCGCCTAAGAAAATCTATCTGAGATTATTTCGGGAATCCTCCAGAAATTGTTCCGAAAATTCGTTAACAAATTTCTTCAAGTTTTTCTTCACTTCTTCTCATTTCGTTCCTATACAGATTGCGGAATAAACATAGGAATTTGTGGAAAAATTCTTGAAATAATGCATGGAGGAATATTTGACAAAACTACTGGAGGAATAAACAAAGCTTCACAATTTCTCCTCATTTTATAAAAATATTTATCTATAGATTCTTTCTCGGTAATTTCTCTAGACGTTTCTATAAAAAACATTTATTATTTTGGGCATTCCTCAAGAGATTTATCTAAAAATATATTCAATGATTGGTTATTATTTATTTCTGCATATATTTTGCTTATTTCTCGTGAGATTCTTTGAGAATTGCTTTATAGGTTGATAAGAAGAGTTTCTTTTTGGTATTATTCCAGATATTCCTTGTCAAATCAAATCACTACGGAACTTAATACCGAAATTATATTAAAAATCGTTGACAGGTTCATTCAATTCTTTCCAGAATTCAGCTTGTTCATGTAAAAATCTCAAAAACGCTCCAAATTTTTATTCAAAAAACAAAGATAATTGAACGAATTTAGAAAGGTACTACTAATAAATATTTCCAAAATGAATCTCGATGAACTTCCGAAAGTACTCTAAAAAATACCAAATAAAGATATTCCTGGAGAAAACTCCTAAAGAAATAAAAAAAACAGCCGTAGATATTCCCAAAGCAAACATTGGAGGAATTCTCGAGCGAACTGGTCGAGGAATCTCCGAGGGAACTTCTGGATGAATTTGCAAAGGAAAGTGAAAAACATTCCGAAGGAACTCCGGGTGAAGTTTCCAAAGATTATATAGTTGGAGGAATTCCCGAATCAACTGCTGGAGGAATTCCCGATGGAAATATTGGAAGTGTAACGAACGCGAATCAATCAATTTGCATTTCAAACTCAAGTTGTCATTTTCCTTAAGTTATACAGCGCACCGCATGGCATATTGTTAGTTGCAATATGCGCATAGTTGATAATTCTCTGCTACCCAAGACAATTACGTCATAAACTAATCTTCTACGAAGGACCAAGAAAGAGACCCATAAATTGTAATGAAAATAGTGACGCACCGATAGTGGCGGCGATAACAAAGTAGAGATAATAAGAAAGGGACCCAAAAGATAATGAGTCAAATCAGGTAGAATGTATTGTACATTCATTCATATATATAAGGCTTAGCATTAGTAATAAAGTTAGTTCTAGACCACAGTTCTACAGTGTATGTTTTCTACATCCGAAAACCGTAAAGCTCCGGTGTCACATTTTGGTGAACTACCAGAGAGGAAAGGGATGAAATTGTGCAGTGATACCGGCGCGCGGAGATCAACTAGAATAAGTGGAAAGGACTCCGACAATATAAAAAGTTGTCGTAATAAATAGCTACAGTGATTGATTTTGTAACGTGGTTTACTGTCGCCAGGAGTGCAGTCTGAGTGTTGTGCATTGTCACAAAATTTAACTGTTACAAATCTTGAGCCAATAGTGGCAAACATTCGAAAGTTGTGAATAGATATTCACGAATCGTGTCTAAAATACCTTGTGTGTTGAATATTAAAACCCAGAGTGGTAATTCAAGTGAAACTAGGACATTGGACATTTTTGAAAATAGTGAAACTGCAGTGTGTGAATTAACAAAAAGGTTTGGAAATACCTTTAGAAGCTGTCATCAGAAGTGAACGCGCAGATCCGGCAAAAGGAAACAGAGAAGCAAAGTAGCAGCAAACAACCAGGTGAGAGTAAAGTGAACATTTGCGATGGCAAAATCAAAAGCTATGTTCCAATTCGTGGAAAATAAGAACGGAAACTGCCGTTTATGCAAGGAAGCTGACACCAAGGATAATATGGTGTCTTGTGACGATTGTGATAGGTGGTTCCACCTTAGTTGTGTGCACCTTAAGCATACGCCGTCACAAGAAGAGCGATTCCTTTGCGCCAAATGCGAATATCTGGAAATCGAACGAGCGACATTATTGGACGTAAAAGTGAAGTTTGATTTAGCGAACCAGCTAAATGAATCGCTGAAAATTCAACAAGATGTGGCAAACAGACGTCAGTCTGAAGGTTCTTTAAATGCGACGAGGCAAGCATTAATCAAGCTTCCAAAATTTAGTGGAGAGGCTCGTGAATGGCCGAAATTCAAAAGCATTTTTAAGGACACATCTGCCGAAGGTAGATTTACCAATCTCGAAAATTTATCAAGATTGGAAGAAGCTCTGTATGGCCAAGCTGCCAAGAGCGTGTCAAATTTGATGATAGGGGCTGCTAATGTTCCTAGAATAATGCAACGGCTTGAAGAAATTTATGGGAGACCGGAGGCTATTTATCAGCAATTATTGAACGAGCTGATAAAAACATTGAATCAACCCAAACTCCATACTATCGATATTGCTAACGCATTGGACGATTTGGTTGTGACAATGGAAACATTGGCCAAGCCAGAATTCCTTCATGATTATCGGTTAATTACTGACATAGTATCAAAGCTACCATTTAGTATGCAGATAACATGGACAGAAGCGCTTCAAAGAAATGTCAGTCAGCCAACTCTCCATGATTTGAATAAGTGGCTGCAAACTCACGCAACGACATTACGGAGATTAGCACCACCTACAAGAAAGGAACAAAAGCCCAGAATCAATATTCATAACAATCCTTCAAAAATGCAGTGCAACATTTGTAAGCATGAGCATCAAACGTTCAAGTGCAACATATTGAAAAACCTCAATGTTGAGCAAAGGCAACAACGAATTCAACAATTGAAACTGTGTTTTTCTTGCCTGAACAAAGGACACGGTAGTAAGTTTTGCAGAAGCAAGCGAGAATGCAAAATAGACGGTTGCAAAGGAATGCACAATCGTTTATTGCATAAAGCAGCCGTCGAGAAACCCAAGGAAAATCAAAATCTGGAGAAGGACAAAACTAACAATAATCATCATGGAAGTCGAAAATCAACGGTATATTATCAAATAGTACCAGTAACGTTGCAGAATGGAAACCTCTCTTTGGAAACATTCGCTTTCCTTGATCCCGGCTCGTCATTAAGCCTTTTGGATCAATCGGTAGCGGATAAACTTGGGCTCCATGGACGGTCAGAACCACTGGAATTAACCTGGACGCAGAACGTTTCAAAGGAATCACCTAGCCGAAGAGTACAGCTGTGGATACGCGGACATGGAGGAAAAACTTATTCAATGAAGGATGTCAGGACCATCGAGGACATTGAACTTCCAACGCAAACATTGGATATTAAACACATGAAGAAGGAGTTCACTTATTTAGCTGATGTTCCAGTTCAGGGATACGTCAACGCCAAGCCCACGATTTTAATTGGTATGGAGCACGCTCATTTGTTGTTGACGACCGACAGAAGGATAAGTGACGAGAACTCGCCGATGGCAGCGCGTACCAAACTAGGATGGTTGATTTTCGGTAAGGTATATAGAGGTGAGCCTTCATATTCTTTTTGCATTAGAGAGCATGAAAGTACAGATTTAAGAGCAATTTTTGAAAATTATTGTTCTACTGAAAACTTTGGAGTCAACGTCGTTAATAAATTACCAAAATCAGCAGAAGTAGAAAGAGCTGAATCAATTATTAAAAATACAATTAAATATGAAAACGGACATTACTCAATAGGATTATTGTGGAAAACTGAAAGCATGAGTTTCCCTCCAAGTTTTAATAATGCTTTCAAACGTTTGGAAATACTGGAGAAGACATTAGCTAGGAAACCAGAGCTAAGAAAATGGGCAATTGAGTCATTTGAAGGATTTGTTAAAAAGGGTTATGCCCGTAAGCTTAGCCCACGTGAGCTACTACAGGAACATCCAAACACCTATTATTTGCCTCATTTTATTGTGACAAATAAAAACAAAGTCCCACCTAAATCAAGAATTGTTTTTGATGCAGCTGCAGCAGTAGAAGGAGTATCTTTTAACTCAGCACTGCTTTCCGGTCCTGACACAGTAAAATCTTTGTTCGGTGTTTTGCTAAGATTCAGAGAGTTCAAAATCGCTGTTACAGGGGATATACAAGAAATGTTTCAGCAAATAAAAATTGTTATGGAAGATCAGCCTGCACAAAGATACCTTTGGAGACAATGTGAGGCCGATAGGGATCCGAGCGTATATGTGATGGAATCAATGATTTTTGGATCAACGTGTTCTCCTGCTTGTGCTCAAGCAGTGAAAAATTATAATGCACAGCTTTTTAAGGATGATTTTCCAAAGGCTTCTGAGGCTTCTGAAAATAACTTTTATGTTGATGATTATTTGGATAGCTTTGATGAAATTAAAGAAGCATCTGAAGTTGTTCAGGGTGTTATAAATATTCAACAGTATGCTGGATTTCATCTAAGAAATTTTATTACAAATTCGCAACAGCTTGCCAACGTTATTCCTTCAGAAAGACTTCATGTTTCAGAAATAAAATGGTTCGAGAATAAAGAAATACCAACTGATAAAGTATTGGGTATCTATTGGAATACAACAACTGATTTGATCGAATTTCAATTAAAACTTGATCGATTGGAATTCACAAGGTTGATTACAAAGAGAGAAACTCTCTCGTTTGTAATGAGTATTTACGATCCCTTAGGGTTAATTTCGAACTTCACAATTCATGGTAGAATTCTTTTACAAAAATGGCATAAAGAATCTTCTGATTGGGATAGCCAGTTACCAGATAGTTTATCAAATTTTTGGAACTCTTGGATAGATATGCTTAAACTTGTCACCCATTTTAAGATTCCAAGATGTATGACCTTGAAAAATGCATTGTTTTATGAGTTGCATATGTTCGGAGATGCTTCGGAAAATGCTTTTGCTGCCGTTGTGTATCTGAGAAGTGTTACTGCAAATGGCACTGATGTGAATATAGTGTCAGCAAAGGCAAGAGTTTCACCGAATAAAATGTTATCCATACCACGTTTAGAGTTGCAAGCAGCAATATTAGGGATAAGATTGTTGAATACCGTAAAGAAAGAATTAAGAATTTCGATTTCAAAATGCGTCATGTGGTCAGACAGTCAAACTGTCCTAGCCTGGATTAATAGTCAGCATAGGCGGTATAAGCAATTCGTAGCTCATCGAGTTGCTGAAATCTTAGAAACAACTTCAATGGATCAATGGAGATATATAAAATCATCATTAAACCCTGCTGATGAAGGTACAAAAATTAAAAAGGGAGCATCATTATGGCTCAATGGACCATCGTTTTTAAGAAAATCAGAAAGTTATTGGCCAAACTGGACAGTAAGTATGGAAACTGATGAAGAGCTGAGAAACTATGTAAACATTCATCAAAGAATACATCCTTACTCTTTTATTCAGGACGATTATTTTTCGGACTGGTGGCGTTTGGTTAAGCGAACTCTAATAATAAAAAAGTTTACCGATTGGATTAAAAATAAAACAGATTTTGATCGTAGCACTAATTATGATGATGTAAAATGGGTTGAAAACGCGATATTCAAAAAAGCTCAATGGGATTGTTTCGCAGAGGAAGTAACATTACTGAAAGAAGGTAAAGAAATTGAAAAATCCAGCAACTTACGAAAATTGAGTCCAATGCTTGATAATCATGGAGTACTCAGAGCAAGAGGAAGATTGGAACACGCAAGAAGCATACCCGAATCAGCAAGAAAGCCAATTATATTACCATATGAACATAATATTTCTTTTTTAATTGTAAAGACATATCATGAACGGTATTTGCATCAGAATGACAATGTCGTGATTGCAGCTATTCTTCAAAAGTTTTGGATTATTAAACAAAGGTCACTTTTGAAAAAGGTCAAGAAATATTGCCAAGAATGCATTATTGCTAACGCAAAACCAGTACCACCCATGATGGCACCCTTACCAGATTATCGGACCGAATCTTTCTTGTATCCATTTACGCATACTGGAGTGGATTACTTTGGTCCATTTGAAGTTGCAGTAAAACGATCAAGAGAAAAACGTTGGGGTGTGATTTTTACATGTATGTCTAGTAGAGCAGTTCACATCGAAATGGCTGAGAAATTAGATACAGATTCTTTTATTGTCTGTTTGCGTAATTTTCAAAACAGAAGAGGAAAAATTAAGCACCTTTACAGCGATAATGGCACCAACTTTGTTGGAGCTGACAATGAATTAAAAGAACTAATTGTGAATATTGATAAAAGAATGAGAAACGGTGATGCGGCAGCATTAGCCTTAAAATGGACATTCAATCCTCCCGCGGCATCCCATTTCGGCGGAGTATGGGAGAGGCTTATTAAAATCATAAAGTTATCGCTATATAAAATGCTGAAGCAGTATGGTAGTCGTTTACCACGACCAGCAATTTTAAGATCTGCTCTGATCCAAGTAGAATTTATTCTAAACTCTCGTCCATTAACACACATACCAGTAGAAGATATCGACGACGAAATAATGACACCATTTCATATTCTAATTGGTCGTGCTGGAGAATATGTACCACCTTATGATCCAACTGCAATTCACTTAGAAAAACATCATTGGAAAAAGGTTCAAAACTATGGGAAATATTTTTGGGATCGGTGGACGAAAGAGTACCTTCCATTACTGTTGAAACGAAATAAATGGACTAATCAAATTGAACCTATTAAAGTTGACGATATTGTTGTAATAACTGATGATAAGGCACCTCCTGGAACATGGTTGAAAGGTCGAGTAATCAGTGTTAGAATGGCTAAAGATGGACAAGTAAGATCTGCTGAAATTAAAACATCTAAAGGTATTTATGAAAGACCAGCCGTCAAAGTGGCAGTTTTAGATGTTCGGAAAATTCAAAAGCCAAAGCCATCTTTAGAAACAAATGATGATTTATTTCAACAAACTCATTAACTAATTTTTTGTCGCATAAAAACATTAGAAGGGAGACGGTAAACAAAATGGAAAATAATAGATGTTCAGAAGAGAATCAACAACCAAACAATGAAACAGAAGAAACAGAAATGAACCTGTATAGAGGAAATGTGTATCCAAAATTCAACACAAATGTCTAGTCCTAAGTAAAAAGACAATATTAATATCATTTCATATAATAAGTAATAAATCGCTTATCGACAATTATTATTGTAAATCTAGTAGATTTACGGGGTCCGGAATGTAACGAACGCGAATCAATCAATTTGCATTTCAAACTCAAGTTGTCATTTTCCTTAAGTTATACAGCGCACCGCATGGCATATTGTTAGTTGCAATATGCGCATAGTTGATAATTCTCTGCTACCCAAGACAATTACGTCATAAACTAATCTTCTACGAAGGACCAAGAAAGAGACCCATAAATTGTAATGAAAATAGTGACGCACCGATAGTGGCGGCGATAACAAAGTAGAGATAATAAGAAAGGGACCCAAAAGATAATGAGTCAAATCAGGTAGAATGTATTGTACATTCATTCATATATATAAGGCTTAGCATTAGTATTAAAGTTAGTTCTAGACCACAGTTCTACAGTGTATGTTTTCTACATCCGAAAACCGTAAAGCTCCGGTGTCACAGGAAGAATTCTCCATTAAACTCCTAGAAAAAAATCTGTAGGAACACCTCGAGATTCTTCTAAGGGAACTCGTAGAAAATTTCATAAAAGAACTCATACAGAAAATTTTAGAAGCAATTTCTGAAGAAACTCACAAAAGAAGTGCAGAAAAATCTTCCACAAAACTCCTGGCGGAATTTTCGGACCAACTTCTGGAGGAATTGCTGACTAATGTCCTTGTGAAGAATTGCAGACGAAACTCCCACAGAAATTCCCGAAAAAAACTTCGGGAGATATCTTTAAAGTAACCCTTAGAAGTTCAGAATATTCTCCTGTAGGAATACTCGAAGGACCTTCTCTATGATTTATAAAGTTTCTCCTTGTCTAGTCTAGTCTACACATACACAGCCATCACATGAAGAAATCCTGGAAAATGATAGAATAGACTACTTCTATAATTTTTCTTGTCATTATCAATGCTTGCAGTGAATCAGAGATGCATTTGAAGCATTGAAGCAGACAGGCCTACTGTGCAACGTCATTGAATATTAAACTAAATCCATAGAATGGGGACTTCTCGTTCCAAGCGCTCCGTATAGTTAAACAAAACGTTGGAAGTGACGTTGCTAAGAAAGTTAATGTCACTCCGTCTAGGCTCCTCCTGGGATGGCACATAGAAATTTCTACTTTATCCCTTTCGTGACGGACCATAAAAGAATGATTATCTCAAATTTTCTCTTATAAACTTAACGTCATCTAGAATAAAACTTTCTTTACTTCGGCTACTTTATCCACCTATGCACTTTTTGGGGTCAAATTAGGATCAGCACAGTTGTGCTGGTCCGTCCTCAAGCCGGTCGATGTTCTCTAAGTAATTGCTAAAAATTGCCTACTTTTAGGCATTTTTTTGGTACAGAAGATTTATTGTAACTATTAAATCACTGCAAAGTGTTAGTTTGTAGAAATTTAGACGTATAATTTTAAATCTAGGAACACGAGATCAGCTTGACAGGGTATTCAAATCATAGAAGTAAATAAAAAGAAGATAATAAAAACAGCAAATCCCTGTTCCAATCTAATTTATGATTTCGATAATATGGAGTAATATTTTTCACCCAAGTATTCAAAGTTCCATAAAAAACTCGTACTAGCTGATATCGTGTTCCTTGAGTTGAAATTATACGTCTCAGTTATTACAAACTAACACTTTGTAGTGATTTAATAATTAAACTCAATCTTCTATACCATAAAACGCCTCAGAATAGGCAATTACCGATGGAACTTGGACCGCCTTGGGGACGGAACAGCACAATTGTGCTGGTCCCACTTTGACCACCCAGAAATCTTGTGCTTTTCAACAAAGCACCACTTTTTCTTCGCCGTTTTGCAGAACTACTCTTTTTCTATCGATTTTTTATCTCTGCATACCTGGATTAAACAAATATTTATAAAAATACGACAGATAAATTTTTTCAGCTTCTAGGGTGATTGTTTACTTTTTGTTTAACTTATCGTGGCGTTTTTTATTTACAATTCTAATCAAAGCTGAGGCTCAGAAATACAAGTAATAGTAATAACACGATCATAAAAATTATTTACATCACATATTTTGAGGAAAAAACAATTGAAAAAAAAATGTGTAAAACCAATGCCGAAAAATAGCACGATTGTGCTGGTTCGTCACGAAAGGGTTATGCCCTGGCTAGAAAACCTCAGATTAAGCATCATTGCTCGCTCTCTGAAACGAGATAAAAATATCGTTATCCCTTCCACAGTTGTACTAAAACATGAAATCGTGAATGAACTGTGAAATGATTACAGGCCCCATCTAGGGCCCCATACTGGAAGCCATCAAGACATCTCAAAGAAATTAAAAAGATTTCTCCAAATAATCAAACGTCCGATATCCTTACAGCAACGGGCTTTGATTTAATAAAAGAAAACCATGAGCCTTAGATAAGACATAATGCCCGTAGCGCTCTGAAGATGATCCCCATTACTAGGAACACCATGGAACACCATTTTACCCATGAAATTTGTCAATGGTCTCATATAACCTTTCCCACTAGTCTACTACTCTACAAGTATTTATTACAAATCTTCACCACTGTTTAAACAGTTTCACAGCAAATTCATTATATACGGCATCCGCCGATTGGTTTATCTTGTGTTGACTAAACCGTTAGTCACTCCGAAGCGAGGAGATACATGACAGTTTGAGAAAAGTGGCCACTCGCGCGCACAGCATACTGCGATTTCCTTATTGCTCCGACTCTTACCATTTTTTTAGGATCTTCTGAATAAGTTCTAAATTCTTGTAGGAGCTTCTGAAATAATTTCCGAATACATTCCCAGACAAATCCCCTTAAAACTTTTGAAGGAATTCACGAAGACATTCATGGAGACATTCCCGCAAGAACTCCGAGAGGAATACTTAAAAGAACTCCCAATATTGGAGTGTTTTTCACCATTTTTCTAAAGGAATTTTCAAAAATGAAAACTTTAGGAAAAAAGAAGCTGTTATAAAAATCCCCGAAAAAAACTCGGCAATTTCTGAAAGTACTCTTGAATTTCCTAGGGAAATTTCCGAAGCACTATTGGGGGAATACCTGAAGAAATTCATGGAATCACCAGAAGGCTCTTGAAGGTTTTCTCAAAAGAATTTCAGAACAAATACTTGAACGAACATCTAAAAAAAAAAACTTCAAGTAACTCCTGTTGAGTTTCCCAAATTACCTTTTGCAGAAATTCTACACTAAGACGGGCTTGGTGGTCTAGTGGCTACCGCTTCTGATTCATATGCAGATGGTCTTGGGTTCAATCTCTGGCCCGCCCCTTTCCTCCTACTTTGAAACTTTCTATGTACTTTCTCCCTCCTCTTTTCATATACAACTCATGTATATTCACATGTCAATAGCCATCGCTAGAACAAAAACGGGTTGAAAAAATTTCCGCATGAGCTTTTGTATGAATTTTCAAATACCCGAGAGGACTGTTTGAAGAATTCCCGAAAATTTTCTTAGAGGAGTTCTCGGAGTAATGTCTGGTGAAATTTCCTAAGGAACTTTTGGAGGAATTCCGGAAACTCTTTCCGGAGCAGTAATTTCTGGCGGAATCTTCGAAGGAGTTGCTTGGAATATTTTCAAATGAATTTTTGATGTATTCTCATTTTGGCTTTGTCATGTCAGCGTAGTGCCTGGACCTTCTAAATAAACGAGAAGTTAATGAAATTTCCTTTTTGATACATTTGAATAATAATAGTGAAGAAATTATTCATTACCCGAGCAGAAGAAAATAACAAATGAATAACATATCAAGGTATTTATCTAAAATACTGCCATTCATTAAATGGTAAAAAGAGGCAAAATAACAAAAACGAATACCAAAATTTTGTATAAATAACACCTACAAAATAACAAGTCTTGTTATTTTAATAATGAATGCATACCTAGGGGTGGGACAGCTTCTAATACCGACTCTAATACTGTCTAATAAATATTAATGCCCTAATCTTCACCATCCACCGGCACATTTTTTTGGCAGTATGTCATGACTTTTCATGCAACAACCAACTGTCACGAAGACGCGAAGTGGAAGTGCGGTTTGTCCGTAGTATTTATACAATTTGTTCAATTGAATACTTTAATTACTATTGATTATTTTAGATGTGAAATAATGCTGTGATGGTGTGACCCTGGTAGCGGTGTATCAGATCAGCAAATCGGACGGTCAGGACACGTAGATTGTTGATAAACTTTTGCGTACTAGACATGCGTACAGGTACACTGATTGGGTTGGTGATCGTGCGTGCCGTAGTTGATTCTCTTGATACAAGAAGCACGATAAAGAAGCGAGCGTTATTTGCTAAAACCCGACTCTAATTGTTCCTAATACCACATACAGCTGAACAATAAATATGATCTGCTCTACCTCTGACATGGCAAGATTGCAAAAAAAAACTTTTTTTTAATTCCGTCTAATTCACAATCACACAACGTAGGCAATAGTACATTGGCCAGTGGGCCAACAGACCGGGAATCCGGTTTCCTTGGCCTGATGTATGTATACCCATAAATATCAAATCGATGAAACCATAAGGATCATTTCAAGATTTTTCTAGTTGACATTCCAAATCAATTCAGTTCAATCGGCATGGCTTACTTTGTTCTAATACTGCTAATATCGCTAATCAATTTTAGAGCTGTCCCGTCCCTAGATGCATACCTAAAATTTCAAGTGCTGCATTTTGTATCCCAAAGTTATTGAATAACAAATTAATAACATTTCTCGTTATTAAATGTTTCATTTGTTCGATGACTTCATGATGTAATAGCAAATCTTGTTCTTCGCTCATTTTCATTGCTAAACCAAAAAATACTACATCAACACCAAACTTTGCTCAAATACCTCCAACTGTTATTGTGATGTTTTCATATTATTTCGTAGAATAACGCAGCAATTACAATTTTCGGTATTAGAGCACAGGTTGCTCTTCGCATAGTATTTGTAAGGTATGCCCTTCTGCTCGGGTATGGATACCTGTTTTTTCGTTCTATTTAAATTTGAGAGAAGCCTTTAGTTCCTCTTCCCAATTTGACGAAACTCTTCCAGTACAATAGAAATACACTAGAACTCCAATGGCGCTGTAATCACTTTTCATATTTAATTATTTTAATGACTTTAATTGCAATAATTTACTATTTTCAAGTGTCCATCTGGTAGAGCACCTTATGTTATTGTAAACAAAATTAACTTGACACTTCTAGTACCGCTGCTGACGCTGTAAGGGCGCGGCAAACTAGATGTTAGTCACACAAACAGTCGCGACATTGGACTTCTGTGGCTAGTTATTCTACTTCCAGTACAGATCGAGCATACCAGCTTGTTAATTAAAGATTCATTAAGTAAACATGCAAAAACTATTTGTGTTCACCGAAACAAATGAAAAATGTTTTGTTTTATTTGAACTTTAATTACATCACGACACAACAAAGCATATGGTGAATATTGCTGGTGCGGTGCAGTATTCGCTCATGTTTGTTTTCTAGCGGCATGGCGTACTATAAAGTTTGCTTTTTGTTGTGGGTTTGTTGTATATTCTATTTACTTTCCTTCTACTTTGGGGGATGTTGGTATGGCGTTGTACACTATGGTTCCGCACGTGCCTCTCATTTGAAGGTAGACCGCTCGCTGGGGGTAAATGCAAGATTTTTTGATTCTGTTTCTCTGGGTTTCCTCAAGAGAAACTAGGTAGGAATGCAATTCCAATGGTGATGGGATTTACAAACTCGTATACCGTGGGAACAACTCCTCGGGGTTGCACATGAATGGAAACAGTTTTGAAATTATAAAATTACGGTCGATGGTCGGGGAAGCGTAGGATCATGGGGAAGCGCATGGGGTCGGTTCAACCGCAAAAAATAAAGCTCAATTGTGCATAAAATTTATGGGAAATAAACACGATCCGCTGGAAAGTGCTTCGATTTTTTCGAGAATTTGCTTGTTGTAGAGCTGTTTGACGTACGTTGAATATGTTCGCTGCATTTCAAAGCTTTCATCTCATTTGTCTAATCTAATCTAATACATACGCAGCCAGTACAAGAAAGCATCCTGGAAAATAATCAGGTTAGATTACGCCTGATTATTTTTCTTGTCAATATTGAAGCTTGTGGCATATTGAGAATATGACACAAGCGTCAAAGCGGCCAGGCCTACTGCGCAGTATTTACCGAAAAGATGATTCTTGGAAATGCCTCGACTTATTTTATTACATTTTGTGTCGAAACAATTCTAGAATCTACAGGGGTGGAAGGATGCGTGGACATACCGTACCAAACGCTCCATAATGTACGAAATTGAATATGATTGAAATATAATTAGTATAGCAAAGGTAGTTAAGATTCAAAATAAAATAATATATGTTAGAAAGATCTCACCAATCTGTTGAATAATGCTCGTTGTCCAATGGTATGCTTGATGAAATTCCGAAGAAGTAAAAACGTATGAGAAACTTCACAGCATAATCGGTGTAGTGATTTCAAGACATTCACATTCTGTTTTGACAGATATGTACCTGAGATGCTCCGACGCCAGAACAATGGGACCACTAGCGACAATCTCTATCTTGTACTATAATATCTTTTGACACACATTTTGCCAACACAGTTCGCATTGTGGAAGAAGACAGGAATAACAAAAGCCGAACCGTATTCCGAAGCCACAATCGTGATCAAGCGCATTCGTTTGACATTTTTGTTTGATTGCTTGTTTTGCGAATGTCGGAGACAAAGGAAGCCGAATATCGACAAAAAGGTGTCAATGACTGTGATCTCTAACAAGACTGTTGACCCTATTTCCGGTACAACAGGTAAACAAAATTGTGCATTACCTATATTTACAACGAAACGACCGTTTTCGTCAACTTCTTCCATCTGAATCAGATACCTTATTGCTTGAACTTGTTGTTATTTAACAGTGGTTGTTGTGAAGATTTTCTGCTGGATGGTTGATTTTGAACGAGTTTACTGCATATAGTCCAGCACAAATTCCCGGCAGCAGTGCCGAACATCCTGCAAAATCTAATTGGAAATCACTTCTGCACCCATCTTTGTGCTGACGAAGTGCACTCGACTGCCTGTAATATTTGTTTTGAGCACTTGTGCGGCTTCAGGGTGAACGTGTAGCTCATTGACTATGGATCCCGCGGCGGAAATTTTGCAGGACGGAAGTGCGTTTGGAAAACATGCAGCAAGTGATATATTGATTTGTTTTGCTGTGAGGTGCCGGGAATCAACGTGTGTGCCCAAGTAGTTCGAAACCCTATTCCTCCAGCAACTCTAGCAAGGTTCCTCTACTCTAATAGATTCTCTAAGTATTCTTCAAAGAATTGTTCCAAGAATTTCTTCAGGGATACAAACTGGGAATGATTTCAAAAAGCTTCAGCATTTTTTTTTTAATATTTTCTCAGGAGTTCCTTCAATGTTACAAGTTAAAAACCCACCAGGGTTTTTTTCCATTAATTTCAGGAGAAATTCTTTCATGAATTCGTACTGGAATTCTTTGAAGAATCGTCACAGCAATATGTACCTTCATACATAGTTTCTTCCGGGAATTCTTTCAACAGTACTCCCAGATGTTCTTCTAAGAATTTCCTCTAGAAATTCTTCTGGGAATTCCTTAGATAACACTTAAAATTGCGCTTCTGTGATTATTTCCCAAGCAACACGCATTTTATAATAGAGTAACGACAGCGCAAGTTTTGGTTGTATAGAAGTTTATTTTACGTAATTCTAGCATTGTGTTGAAATAACGTAAAATAAACTTATATAGAACCAAAACTTGCGCTGTCGTAACTTATATATAACATGTGTGTTACTTGGGTTCTAGGGTTCCTTGAGAAAATTTTCGCATATGTCTTCCAAGAATTCTGAGGATTTCTATAGGAATCCTTCAAAGTTTCTTTCGATAACTTTTCCCAGAATTTGTGCAGAAATTCTTCCATTTTGTTTACAGAAATTCTTTTAATGGTTTTCAAAGAAGTATGTCGATCAAATGTTTGGAAATTCGGTCAAAAGTTTGTCCTGAAATTCTTCCAATGATTTTTAAAAGAATTGTTTCAAGGTCTTCTCTACTAAACCTTTCAAACCCTCGTCCACGAATATTTCAAAGAATTCTCTTTTAAAAATGTGTATGCTCTGGAATTCTTTATGATTTCTTACAGGAAATCATTCAAGGACTCGACTGGTAATTTTTCATTTTAATGATATAAGGCAGCATCCATTTATTACGTAACGCTAAAATCGTCATTTTTTGACACCCCCTTCCCCCTCCGTAACACTTTTTTGTATGAAAACCCTAAAATTTTTGTATGGGCCGTAACGCTCGACCAGACTCCCCCCCCCTCCCCCTAGAGTGTTATGTAATTTGTGGACAGCGCCTAAGTAAAACAATTTCAGCATTTTTTCGGAGATTTTTTCGCCTTCGTTTTCCATGAATTCCTTCAATGGTACGTGCTAAAAATCCTTAGTTTTTTTCCAAAAAAATTAGAAGAATTTTTTTTTATAAATTCCTCCTGGAATTATTTCAAGAATCGCCAAAACTGAAGAACCACACGAGGATTCTACCAACCGTTCTCCCAAGAATTCTTCCTTTGATAACTCTTCAATGGTCACTTTTGTGGTTTTTTCCTGTCATCAAGAAAATTTCAGGAGAATTATTACAACAAATCTTTCAATAATTTTGGCCTTTTTCTAAGGATTTCTCTAGGAATCCTTCAAAAGGATAAATCCAGGAACTCTTATAAGGGTTCCTACGAAAATTCTGCCATAAATTTCTACAGAAATTCTTCTACTGGTTTCTCGAAGAATCGTTTGTCGATCAAATGGTTGGAAATTATTTAGAGATCTGTCTACAAATTCTACCAAACATTTCTTCAAGAAGTCTTTCAAGCCTCTTTCCGTAAATTTTTCAAAAAATCCCTTAAAAAAATATGTATCTTCCGGGAATCGATGACAAACAAGTTCCTTCCTCATGCTTCCACGGGTCAAGCGATGACAAAGACCGCCAGCTAAGAGTTGTGTGCTTAGCTGGTAGTGCAGCCTGGGCACTGTTGTCCTTCTGACTTCAGCTAGATTGAGGAGGTACGATCCGAGTGTCTGTTCACCAAGGAGGTGCGGCTCAAACAGCGTCTGTTCTGGCATCCAGCGGCTGAGTAAGAAACGCTGCACCACGCCCAGCTAGATCCAAGGTGGTAGCCCCATCAGCGTGGTCGTCCCAGTGTTGGTTGGGACGTTAAACAGAACTGGCACGATGGCCCTCCGGCGAGACAGGAGTGTTGGCGTAGGCCCAATAAGCCACCCGTAAAAATCCCCATTGCGAATAACATAGGAGAAAATACGACTCGATACAATCGGCAAAGACCCACGCGACGAAATAAGGACTACGATTGGAAACTTGGAACATGGAATTGCAAGTCACTAGGTTTCGCAGGATGTGACAGGATAATCTACGACGAACTACATCCCCGCAACTTCGACATCGTGGCGTTGCAGGAACTTTGTTGGACTGGACAGAAAGTGTGGAAAAGCGGGCATCGAGCGGCTACCTTCTACCAAAGCTGTGGCATTATTACTAATGAACTGGGAACAGGATTTATAGTGTTGGGCAAGATGCGACAACGTGTGATCGGGTGGCAGCCGATCAACGCAAGGATGTGCATGTTGAGAGTTAAGGGCCGTTTCTTCAACTACAGCATCATCAACGTCCACTGCCCACACGAAGAGGAGACCCGATGACGAGAAAGAAGCGTTCTACGCGCAGTTAGAGCAAACATACGATGGTTGCTCGCCGCGTGACGCGAAAATCGTTGTCGGCGACATGAACGCGCAGGTAGGAAGGGAGGTAATGTACAGACCGGTAATCGGGCGAAACAGCCTGCACGCCGTATCGAATGGGCACGGCCAGCGATGCGTAAACTTTGCAGCCTCCCGTGGTATGGTAGTCCGAAGCACCTTCTTCCCCCGCAAAGATATCCACAAAGCCACCTGGAGATCACCCGACCACCAAACAGAAAACCAAATCGACCACGTTCTAATCGACGGTAAATTCTTCTCGGATATAACCAACCGCATACCGCAGTGCGAATATAGATTCGGATCACTACTTAGTCGCTGTATGCATGCGCTCAAAACTTTCGACAGTTATCACCACGCGTCGAAGTCGAACGCCGCGGCTCAACATCGAGCAACTTCGTAACGTAGAAGTGGCTCAAGACTACGCGCAGCAGTTAGCAGTGGCCTTACCAACGGAAGAGCAGCTTGGCGCAGCTACACTTGAAGATGGCTGGAGGGACATCCGATCCGCCATAGGTAGTACATCGACTACAGCACTAGGCTTCGCGACTCCGAATCACAGAAACGACTGGTACGACGGCGAATGTGAACAGTTGAAAAACGAGAAGAATGCAGCATGGGCGAGAATGCTGCAGCACCGTACGAGGGCGAATGAGGCACGTTACAAACAGGCGCGGAACAGGCAGAACTCAGTCTTCCGGATGAAGAAGCGCCAGCAGGAAGAACGAGATCGCGAAGCGATGGAAGAGCTGTACCGCGCTAAGGACACACGAAAGTTCTACGAGAAGCTGAACCGCTCGCGTAGAGGCTTTGTGCCACAAGCCGACATGTGCCGAGATAATCACGGGAATATTCTCACGAGCGAGCGTGAGGTGGTCGAGAGGTGGCGGCAGCATTACGATGGACACCTCAATGGCGACGTTGCAAGTACCGAAGGTGGCGTGGTAACAGATCTAGGAGTATGTGCACAGGACGAAAGACTTCCGGCCCCTGACCTTCAAGAGATTGAGGAGGAGGTTGGCCGGTTGAAAAACAACAAAGCCGCTGGAGCAGATCAACTACCAAGCGAGCTTTTAAAATACGGTGGAGAAGCACTGGTGAGAGCACTACACTGGGTCATTACCAAGATTTGGGAGGAGGAAGTATTACCGGAGGAATGGATGGAAGGTATCGTTTGTCCCATCTACAAAAAGGGCGACAAGTTGGATTGCGGGAACTACCGCGCGATCACACTACTGAGCGCTGCCTACAAGATACTCTCTCAAATTTTATGCCGCCGTCTATCACCGATTGCAAGAGAGTTCGTGGGGCAATATCAGGCTGGATTCATGGGTGAACGCGCTACAACGGACCAGATGTTCGCCATCCGCCAGGTGCTGCAGAAATGCCGCGAATACAACGTGCCCACACATCACTTGTTCATCGATTTCAAATCGGCGTATGATACAATCGATCGAGAACAGCTATGGCAGATTATGCACGAATACGGATTCCCGGATAAACTGATACGGTTGATCAAGGCGACGATGGATCGAGTGATGTGCGTAGTTCGAGTATCAGGGACACTCTCGAGTCCCTTCGAATCTCGCAGAGGGTTACGGCAAGGTGATGGTCTTTCGTGCTTGTTGTTCAACATTGCTTTGGAGGGTGTAATAAGAAGAGCGGGGATAAACACGAGTGGGACGATTTTCACGAAGTCCGTTCAGCTGCTTGGTTTCGCCGATGATATTGATATTATTGCTCGTAAATTTGAGACGATGGCGGAAACGTACATCTGACTTAAGAGTGAAGCCAGGCGAATCGGATTAGTCATTAATGTGTCGAAGACAAAGTACATGATGGCAAAGGGCTCCAGGGAGGAATCACCGCGCCCGCCACCCCGAATTCATATCGACGGTGATAAAATCGAGGCGGTTGAAGAATTCGTGTACTTGGGCTCACTGGTGACCGACGACAACGACACCAGCAGAGAAATTCAGAGGCGCATTGTGGCAGGAAATCGTGCCTACTTTGGACTCCGCAGAACTCTACGATCGAATAAAGTTCGCCGTAACACGAAGTTAACCATCTACAAAACGTTGATTAGACCGGTCGTCCTCTATGGGCACGAAACATGGACCCTACGTGCAGAGGACCAACGCGCCCTTGGAGTTTTCGAACGGAAGGTGTTGCGTACCATCTACGGCGGAGTGCAGATGGAAGACGGGACGTGGAGAAGGCGAATGAACCACGAGCTGCATCAGCTGCTGGGAGAACCAACCATCGTCCATACCGCGAAAATCGGGAGGCTACGGTGGGCGGGTCACGTCATCAGGATGTCGGATAGCAACCCGACTAAAATGGTTCTCGAGAGTCATCCGACCGGTACAAGAAGACGTGGAGCGCAGCGAGCTAGGTGGGTCGACCAAGTAGAGGACGATCTGCGGACCCTACGCAGAGTGCGGAACTGGAGACAAGCAGCGATGGACCGAGTGGAATGGAGGCGGCTACTATGTACAGCAGAGGCCACCCCGGCCTTAGCCTGACCGGTAAGGTAAGTATCTTCCGGGAATTTTCAAATTCCTACAGTAAATTTTTCAAGGAATCGACTGGCAAATTTTCGAAGAATTTCTTTAAATCAATATGATGGTTTCTCCAGAAATTTCTCTTCTTATTCAACAAGGAATTTTCCAAGTTTTTTTTTCGAAAATTATTTTAAGAATTCCCACAGAAAATGTTACAAAGATTTCTCCAATTATTCTTCCAAGGCATATAAGAAATTCTTCCAAAGAATTCTCATGGAATTCTTTCAATAATTCATCTTCCAAATTCTCCAAAGATTTTTTTCCCAGATTTCCAGAAGTTTTCCCAAAGATTGCTTCAAGAACTTTGCCGTGTCTTTTTGCAAGCGTGCTTACAGCAATTCTTCCAACAATTTCTCCAGAGTTTCTATCTAAGATATATTCAGAAATATTATCAATGATTATTCTAGGCACTCTTTTGAAAATGTATCCAAGACTTCATGCAAGAATTTCTTCGCAACTTGTTCCTATTATTTTCTCCGGAATTTTCGTGTAATTTATGGCACAAATTCATAGAGGAGTCTTTCCAGGAGTTCTTCCACGGATATTTCTGGGATTTCTTTTGAAGATTTGTCTTTAAATTGTTCCAAAGATTTCTTCGGAAAATCTTCTAGGTTTTTTTTTGCAGGAGTCACTGAAGCAATTCCTAGAAGAATTCCCATAGATGAACTTATGGAGGAATCTTCGGAGTTATTTTTGTAGAGATTCTTGAAGGAATGCTTTAAAAGAATCGGTTGAGGATTACCAGGATGAATCCTTGGAGGTGTCTAAGGATTTTTTTTTGGAGAAGTGCCTGGGGAAGACAGTCCCTTAAGATTCCACGGAGAAGTACTTAGAAAAATCCTCAGAAAAACTCTTGATGGAACATCTGAAGAAAGCATTAAAAGAAGCAATTGGTGCAATTCCTGAAGTAATCTTTGAAGAAATTTATGGATAGTTATTCTTTGTTATTGTTCTCGGACAACTTTAACAGTAGTAAAACTGCAAGAATTTTTCCGAATGGAGAAATTTCGAAGTTTTTCTTAGAAAGTGTTGTAAAAGAGCTCTTGGAAGAGACATACAGAAAAACTTGCAGTAAAAAGGCACAGGATGTTGGTAATTGACAAATGAAGAGATGATTTTTTGAAAAAAAAAATCGCGTTATGATGGGATTCGAACCAGCGATCCCGTATTGGCTAGACCAGTCCCAGTCAACCAGTGATCGTATAGAATGTTGCATAAGATGTTAAAGTGGAGGCGACATGCATACGTTTTATATGAGCCTAAATGGAGGCATGCACGCATATCGCTTCCACTTTATCATCTTAAGCGATTACTGGTTGTCTGGGGTGCTTTAACCAACTAAACCATAGCACAGGTAATAATTCTAGGTAATAATTCATCTATAGGAGAGTTTATGGGAAATCCTTGGAAGAACTCCTGAAGAAGTGCTTGGAAGCATTTCAAAAGGAATTCATGGGAGGAATCCAGGAAAATTCTTGATGATGGTCCTGGAGGTATCCTAAAGAAAATCCAAACAAGAATTTTCGAGAAAAAAAAGTCCACAGGAATTCTTGTAGTAAATTCTAGGACAACGTTCTTTGGGATTCAGCAAACAAAAATATCTACAGGATTCTAGGAAATTCGCTTGGGAGGATTCCTGGAAGAACTAATCGACAAATTTCTAGACGGATACTAGAGGGAATTCCTGCATACATTGCAGGAAAAAAAAAATGCAAGGAATTTATAGATCTTTTCTTGGTGAAATTTTGGGAAAAAAAACTTTTATTGAACCAAATAGATTTGAAGAATTTCGAAAAAAAAAGCTGGAAACAAATCTTTTGAGAATATCGTGGAGGAATGCTAGTAGAAATTCTTCGATGATTGTTTGGATGAATTCCTGCAGCAGTCGTTTTTTCCTCCCCTGTTGGGGAAATTAAGCCACTGCGTGCAAAAAGTTCAACTATTGTAGCTGTCTTTAGAGAACTTCTAATAAACTCGGACTCTTTGTAGAACTTCAACATGAATTCCTGGCAAACTCATGGAAAAATTTCCGAGGAAGTCCTGGAAAACATTTTGGATGAATTACAGGATGATCATCGAAAAAAAAAAATTGTGGAGGAACTTGTAGAACATTTTTGGAAGAATATCTGGGGACATTCCCCCCAGAAGAACTTCTGAACAGCACTGAAAATGTCATTTCGACATACCTAGATGCAATCTAGGTAAAGCTGAACCTGACAATATGGTATATGAAAAATTTGTACGGCTAGACCAGTTCTACAAGAATATCACAAAAAATCTCTCTAGATATGTTGAAATTACATTTTCAGCACTGCTTCTGAAAGGTATTCCTGAGCGATTTCTGTATAAATTCTCGGAACAACGCCCTAAGCGTCTCTCATCAATATTCCTCCCAAGGATTTTTGTAGAATCTCGAACTGCATTCTGCCTGACAATATTTTAGAAATTCCTCCCACACATTTCTCAAAGAACTTTGCAAGGAATTTTCAAAAAACCTTACCAAAAACATGAATTTGGAAATTTTTCTGCAAATCTTCAAATGAATTCCATAATTAACAAAAATGTTCCTGAAAATTCTCCAGGAATTCTGCAGAAAATCAACCGCAAAATTATCGAAGTTTTCTTGAAAAAAAAAAATCCTGTTATACTTATATTACTAAAATGTTTGCTTAGAAATTTTTTGAAACTACTTAAGCACAATATAGACGAGTAATGCTTCAAGGAATGTTTCTAGAAACATCAGTCAAGCTTACATTTTTTTTTCAACTTTTACTTCGTTTTATTGAAAAAAAGTTTAGCTAATTCTTCTATAAACTTCTGAAGATATTTCCAAAACATTTTATCTTTTATTTTTAGAGTAATTACTCTGAAAATTTAGAAATTTGTCGAAATCTATTTATTGGATTATTAAATGTACATATATTTGAAAATTCTTGAAAGTGTTTGCACAAAATTCTTCAGAAGCTTATTTATTGT
The DNA here is from genome assembly GCF_035046485.1 of Aedes albopictus. Classification (NCBI taxonomy): domain Eukaryota; kingdom Metazoa; phylum Arthropoda; class Insecta; order Diptera; family Culicidae; genus Aedes; species Aedes albopictus. The sequence goes on along the minus strand of NC_085138.1, from coordinate 109,258,813 downwards.
AAGAATAATAAGTATTTTCTTCAGAATGCCACTAGAATCCATCCAACATATTTTGTCAAGTGTTTGACATGAATATCGTCAAGGTAATGTTCAATAGCTCCAACAGATCTTTATTCAGAAATTCCAACATAATTGAAAACCAGAGTTTTTAAAAAAAAATTAGATGGGTGAAAGAAAAAAAAGGTTGAAATTCTTTTTACAAGTAATCTACATTGGTATGCACTTCTCTGCAAATTTAGTTGATTTTTTAAACTGAATGCTCAAATTTTCAAAGCTAAAGTTCGATTTGAATAGGTTTCCCTGATTTACAGCAAACTATCGACCACCTATTCAAACTGAAGTTCAAAAAGAATTAACTAAGGGATTTCTGCCAGGATTAATGAAATATAGTTTGACTTGTTTTGTTGAGGAACAATGTTGTGGAGGACATTTTTTGAGCATTATTTTGGAAACTCAACGAAAATATTTTCAGAAAATTTCTGAATAACTCTTCGGTAAAATGCCTGGAATCATTACAGGTGGAGCTCCTGGTGTATTTTTTGGTGAGACATTTTGCAGATTCTCTACGAAAATTTGGAAATTTTTTGATAATTTTTGGAATTTTTGAGATTTTTTTTGAGAAATTTGTTTGGGAATTTACTTAGGAATCTAGCCAGTATTACCAGTTTTTCTTCAGGTTTTCTTCAGAAGTTTCAAAAAGATTCCATCTGAAATTGCAGAGTTGCTTTGGAGATTTTTTTCCGGCGCTTTTTCCTGAATTTCTGAGAGTTGTTCCCGGGATTTCTATCAGAGTTCCACCCAGGACTTTTTCATAGAGTCCCTGCACTTCCATTCTACGCATAAATGTCCCATGTTATATGGGATTCCCTTATAACATGGGACAATCGGGCGTTGAACGGCAGTGCAGGAGTATCGCCCTGTTTTTTTTTCGGAGATTTTCTCGGTATGTTTCCAGAGTTACTCTTGAAATTTCTTCCAGTGAATCTTACAAAACTTATCTAACTTCCTTCAGAAATTTCTGTTGGTGGTTCTCTGGGAAAGCTCCAGCTCTTCAACAGTTTTTTTTCTGGATTTCAAGCGAGATTTCTGCAGAAATTCTTCCAGGGATTGCCCCTAGAGGTTACTCTTGTGGAGTTCCTCGCGGAACTTCGTCCACAGTCCTTAACATGATTTCTCTCGCCTGTTTTCAGATTTCTTGCTGGAATTTCCCTAATATGTTGTCACGGAATTACTCCAACATTTTTTTTTCAAGGAGAAACGTCAGAGAATACAAATATGGCTGCCACAATGGCCGATCTGAACCTCTACTCACGTTCTTAAAAAATCGTAAATTAATGCGCTCGATTTGGAAAAGCTGTCTCTTTTTGCAAGTTGGAAAATGCAGGATAAACAAGTGTAGCTTGATTCGTGCCTCTTAAATTAGTATGCAAAATTGTACTTCTTGATGTTTCACCTTAAATGAAATGAAATAATCATTGTTTTTATTTCTACATTACTACAGCAAACACATAAATAACTTAGGGCTGAAAATCTCTATAATAAAGAAATAATAATAACATAAATAACACTCACTAGAAATATATAAAAAAAATCGCTTGTGTTACTAAGGAAGTAATGCCATAAACATAAATTTGACTGGAAATTCCAAAGATCCTGCATTACTTTTATTAAAAACATTTTCACATATTCATTTGGAAGCTCCTCCATAACTTGTTATTAGAAAAAGGTCATATATCTGCCTTAACTATCTATTACGAATTTCAGGAATAAAGGGAATTTATGGCGTTCTCAAATTAACAAAGATGTTACAATTTGTTGACCAAAAAATCTCAGAATTTGCTTTGCAGTGCAAAGCAAGTATTATAACATTTAAATTTATTAAAGAACTTGCAAACTACTGTGTGAAAACTACTGTAGAGCTTACGTCAACTATGCGAATAAGGGCAGATTACCCCAGCTGACACAATGGTTAATGGTATTGATTCTGCATATAGCCAATAATTGGAGAAAACTTTTACGAGCGACGATACATAAACATCCAGCACAGAAGTGAGAGCATATGGAAATGACCCTTATGGGCCAAAACATCCAGAAGAAGTAATTTCATTTTACGGCCAGCCATCGAAGAAATTTTACTCCAAAAGCCGTGAAATTGCCCTTGTATACCTATCACAAGCCGACAGTCACAACTGAAATGTCTGATACAGCCCATCCCAAACGATTGACATTAATCCCAATAAAGAGGAAAACTTTGCCCAGGTATTCGGCTCCGAGGAAAGCTCGGAAAATTTGTGCAAAGGATAATCCCTCGGAAAGCAAAGCGGCGATGGTGACACCTTCCTGCTTCGTTTACTCTATGACTGGTGACAGCAGCAACGAACGAAGCGGTGGATACTACTTAGCGACAACGACGACGATGACGATGACAATTTCGATGAAGACGATTCCTTTCACTGGTTGATCGGGAAATGCAAATGGAATTGCTCTGGCCCCGCACCCTTCCCCCTCTCCTCAGACGAACAGTGGAACTGTTCCGAATTGATTGCTGAAATTGAATTCCTATTTCAAATTTCCTTTTTGGGTACCGCGCGTTGACAGCTTTATTTTGGGGCGTTCGCTTTCGAAAATGTTCACTGCAACTTTCATTGTGTCTAAAAATATTTCTCTGTTGAAAGCTATTCAGATGGGTGCTTTCATCAATTTCCGCCTAACCGTCTAATGAAGATCGAATCGGTCAGTTGCAGCTCCTAATTTCTATTTGCAAATAAGAGAAATTGCAAACGAAATGAGTTTTACAGGCAGGGTGGACTTTTTCGTAAGTTGTGCATTGAATGTAATGCAGATACTAGCAAAGCGAAACAAAAAATGAAAAATGGTCTGTCTCAAAAATACATGAGTTTGTCTCTGACATAATTTGAGAGCGCTTACGCTGAAAAACGGCCAATATCGTATATTTGCCGTATACATTGAGGTATACTTCCAATTCGTGACGTGCTGGAACAAATCTGTGCCCGCACTAGGATATAGCGGCCCAAAATCTGTCAGAGATACATACAGTGTATCAAACAATTGTCCGTACAGCAATTTTTTGGTCAAAATAATTTTTCATTTAAATGTTTATAACTTTTTTATACGTCAATCAAAAACGCTAAAATTTTGACTAATTATAACCCATATATTAAAGCTCCATTGGTAAAATTTTGAGCGAGAACGAATAAATTTTCTGAAAGTTATAGAACTTTTAGTAAAACTTATAAAATTTTTGAATACTTTTTTAAAACATTATATCTTAATATGTACTTGATGAAACTTTTTCATTTTTTTTTTTCGTATTACAGCTTATGCCTAAGGCTTTCATATGCAGCTTTGTTTAAGGTTTTATAATCGCTACAAAAAATATGAAAAAAACTGTATATGTTCTGAGTGTCATTTGGAAATTTAACATATTTTGATCAATAAAAGTCCCAAGTGTTTTCATCTTTTTTAAACTATCTAAATGATATATTTTTATACAGGACCTACTAAACTACATATGAAGAGTAGGTCCTATGGAGTTTTCGTTCAGTTAATGCACTTTTATTGGTGGAAAACGTTTGGCAGATTATATGTGCAAAATATGGTAAATTTTAAAACATCGTCAACTACATACGCACATTTTTCATATTTTTTGTAATGAATATAAAACTCCAAACATGGCTGCATATGAAAGCCTTAGGTATAAGATGTAACACACAAAAAAAATGAAGAAATTTCATCGAGTACATATTGAGATATGATGGTTTAAAAATGTGTTCAAAAATCTTATAAGTTTTACTAAAAGTTCTATAACATTCAGAAAACTTATTCGATCTCGCTCAAAATGTTGCCAATGGAGCTTTAATATACGATTCATGATTGGTCAAAATTTCAGCGTTTCTGATTGACGCATAAAAAAGTTATTGAAAAAATATTTTGACAAAAAATTTGCTGTACGGACAATTGTTTGATACACTGTAAGTTTGATTTTGAGGCAAAACATGTTTCGCAGTGTAGTATATGAGTACCAGCATGCCCAGGTAAGAATTTGATGCTGTACAAACGTTTCTCCAACTATTTTGAATCAGCCTTCATTTGAAGGCACAAGAGGTACAATCCTTTATCCAGCTCCTAAACATCTAATTTTGGTGATTTTGTTTAACCTTTAGCTGATTTGAGGTTCATTGGAAGGCTGATTTAAAGCTTAACATGTGCTTAATCAGTAACAATTACATTTATTAATGTATGTATGTATGTATGTATGTAGGTAGCCACCATCCTAGCTTGAGTCTTGCTCTGCATGCAGTTCCACTTAACAGTAAAGATCAATTTCATTACCACACTGACTTCAACATACCGCTGTATGAAGGGCCAAAAGGGGGTGTGGCGGACCCGTAAGTAGAGACACTTACGCGAAATCCGCGGGTTTAAGAGAATCTCCTTCCAACAGTATGATCCAACAGGGTGAATAATTAAATTTACATTACTTGTCAAGCTTTCTACGGGATGGTTTGTCACAAGAAGGGCGCGTCAAATCCATTGCAACTGTTGGGATAGAAGAACCCATCTACAAGGATGTTATAGTTACTTCTCACCACACTCCGGCTGGCAATCCACTCCGTCGCACAGTTTCAACTTCAATGATGCCCTGATGCCATGTAACAATTACATTTATTAATTGTGTGAAAATAATATGAAAACACTTTCGTGAGCCTATATTTTTACCATTAGCTGCGTCTATTTCCAGAAGAGATGTTTAGAAATGTTTAAATTAATCTGTGGGGAAACTGGAAATTGAGCTCGGTATTATGAAACAAATATGAAGCACTACAAATGCACATTAAAATATTAAATTATAGTAGAACACTACATCCGTCATAAAATAGAACATCACAGAAGGACAAATACAACACACAACATACATGTATATCTTGCCCAAGCAACAAACATATTATATAAGAGTAACGGCAGTGCATATTTTGGTTGTATAAAAGCTTATTTTACGTGATTATAACACAATGCTTGATTTACGTAAAATTAACTTATAAGAACTGTTCATTAAAGAAAGTGGACACCTGTTTTTCAATAGAAAATATGTATTTTCGAACAAATTCATAAGTTTATTTTTTATAAATGACAATCAACATACATGTGGCCAAATTCACGTGAGTTTGAACATTTACTTCGCTTTTTGGAAGAACGCTCGGACTTTCCTCTCGATACCTCCCATTAGATTCTGCACAACTTTCTCCATAACTTTTCGTTGTGCCGCAGGCCAAATTTTTTTGAATCAATCAACAGAGCTTGCTTCTCTTCCATCTTTCTTAAGTTGCCGCTCAATTATTGTCCAGTATCTTTCCACAGGACGCTGTTCAGAGAAGTTTTGTGGATTTTGCCATTTTTCGATAAAATCGACTTTTTCCGTCTTGAGCATCTCTAGTGTAGAGAGACTTTGATAATAAGTGGAATGTCCCAGCCTCTTATTCAGTTGGATCTCAGTGCAATTGGTACCAGTTCAGATCAATCACGGAGGAGCAACCATTGACATGTATAGTCAGAATTGATCGTTGATCGTTGATCGTTGAGCATCTCTAGTGTAGAAGAAGCGTAATAAGCGGATGCCAGATCCGCCTAAAACAAAAGAGGATCCGTATGTTTTCGGTAGATAAGTAGAAGTCGATTTATGATACATTCCTTTCTGTTATTTTCACCGTTGATTGTTTCCGTTGTGAAATACGAAGAACTCTTTAAGCCACATGAACGATTGGCTTGACACACTAAAACTTTTTCCCAAATTTTTCAGTTCTGATGTACCCTACATCATCCGGCACATCAGTCCCCTGCTTAGCGTTAAAAAATTGCGGTCCCGGAATTGTATTAGTAAGCCAATTCTCGAAACGACAACTTTTTGGAACACCATTTGTGCAGAATTAATCTGCTAGTCGCAAAGCTAATACGACCTATCGCTCGAAATTTCTTACTTTTTCCGTTTTCTTTGAGTGTGTTGCCGAAGTGAACACTGAGCAAAAATTCACATATTTTTGTTTAGTTTTAACTCTAAACTATTGGTAAACAGATGTCCACTTTCTTTAATGAACAGTCCTTATACAACCAAAACTTGCGCTGCCGTAACTCTTATATAACATGTGTGTTGCTTGGGTGCCCTGTAACCCTGTAACCCTAGTGGATAACAATCACCAAACGCAGGATGACGAGGTTTCATAAATGTTGTTGGGCCATCAGTCAATCATGTAATCGTATTTTCTCTGGCAGGTGGACTTTTGTTCGCAGCATTAGATGCTTTTGTAGCTTTAGTTATGTCTAGCAATTTCTAATCTTAAGGGGCATCCCGATTCGGGTTTCATCACATCTATAACTCGAAGTCTGTGCCAGGGAAAGGTTTACATCTCTAGTACTTAATCGCGGCCCGAAATGGCCTGAATGTGCATTAATACTAGGGGTCACAAGTTAAAATACGACATTCAACACAAACATAAAACTTGTAATATCGGACCTCCTGATTTATAGTCACTCACCTTAGCACCTACACCACACACAATTATATAAATATCCTCGAAAACAAGAGCATTACTTGTTGTGTCTGAAGAGCCAAGAACATAAGTTGAACTAAGTCTGTATTGAAGCTGAAGAAGCGATGTGGACTTCACGAAAACATGCTTGGGCCAGCTGTCAAAAATTATTTGATTAAAGGATGAACAACAGATGATTAATTCTGCATGTTGATGTATGTTTTACAGCTAGTTACCCAGGGTTCCGGGTCATTTGGCCAAACGCCAATTGGCCGAATGCCGTTTGGCCGAACGCCATTTGGCCGAAAGGGTCATTTTTTATAGGGCCCATATAGCCGAGGCGGTAAACGCACGGGTATTCAGCATGACCATGCTGAGGGTGACGGGTTCGATTCCCGGTCGGTCCAGGATCTTTTCGTAAAGGAAATTTCCTTGACTTCCTTGGGCATAGAGTATCTTCGTGCCTGCCACACGATATACACATGCAAAATGGTCATTGGCAGAGGAAGCTCTCAGTTAATAACTGTGGAAGTGCTCATTGAACACTAAGCTGAGAAGCAGGCTTTGTCCCAGTGAGGACGTTACGCCAAGAAGAGGAGAGAGGAGGTCATTTGGCCGAATACCATGTCACTATTCCACGCATCAGTATAACTCAATACAACAGTCAAAGAAGGAAAAATCTTTGATAAAATATTGACAGATTCAACGCCAACTCATCCCTGAATGTCAAAACTAGAAAGAATAGCCTATGATTAAAAGAAGGAAATATTTCTGATGATCATATTGGTAGTTGGAATGTCAAAAGCTTCCTCTGAATTCATTTGAATATAATTCGGCCAAACGGCTTTCGGCCAAACACCCATTCGACCAGATGGCATTCGGCCAAATGGCCGGTTACCCTTACCCATATGTATAATATTATAATCAACGTATAGCTGATTAAAGATGTTGAACAAGTCTTACTTCAGACCAACATACAGCTGTCATTGTGTTCAGCCATTGACACCATTAACCAGCTGTTGTTCGGTTAATACTCTAGCTGTTCAGCATTCATTGTTACTTGGATAGGACACGCTTGTATAGAAAAAAAAACATCAGTCCAGTCTAATCAACTAAACAACTAATTCCTTCTTCAGAAGTGGATTGCCTGATCGGTCTACCGTCATTGCACGCTGCTCTCCAGGTCTTCTTGTACCATCCAACTCTCTTGCGAACACCAGCCTTGCAGGGTTGTTGTCCGCCATTCTCACAACATGCTATTCTTATCGTATCCTTCCAGCCAGTCTCTAAAAAATCTCACTCCAAGAGCAAAACCCCACACAGCAAAAAAGTTCTTGTGATATCACATCACTTTCGCTGCACATCAGTCGCGTCGTAAAAGTGATGTACAAATTACATCCTTTCCACACAGCAAATTAACCGCCGCAGCTTGAAAGTGAGTCTAGCAATCGCTAGAACCAGAACGATTGATGAATCATATATAAGTAAAATATTGGCATGGATTCGTACACAGATCCGTTGATTGTGAAGCATGTCCCTTACCTCTCGGTTATTTCACCGAGTTAGAAGGTGGGTGATAAATATGATACTGCTTCTAGGTATCTGCTGGAATGGGTTTGTTGACACTTTCCGGTGCCAACTACGGTGCACATGGTGAGTGTGATAATTGTTGGAAAACGATGTATCCGAGTGAGATTACGTTCGGAAATGGATACATCGCCAGAAATTACGCGCCTGGAAATTACAAAATTATTTGCTGTGCACGGCCGAGTTTCAACATGAAAACTATGCCACGAAAAACATTCAGAGAATTTGATTTGTGGGCTGATCGATTCCTATCGATCGACAGGATCGATCGACTATTTTTTCCCGCCAAAATTGATTTATAATTTACGCACAGATCATTTCTTTTGTTTCATTTTCGCTACTTATACGGTTTATGAATAAACGGTTGGCTCAAGAGGCCCAAAACCTGCTAACCTAGGGAATTGAACTTGACTTCGCCGCCACACCGTGCACACCGCCAAAGATGTTCATTAGCTCCTGTCGCTTGAATCAACCCCCTGAAGAAAGCGCTAGCTCTTCAAGCCACCACCTTTGATAGTGCCCAGGGTTTGTTTAAGAAATTAAAGTCTCTGCCCTGCATCAACAGAGAAATTCAATCCTAGAATTCCTTCTGGAATTCCTACATGAATTCCTCCTGGAATTTCTACAGGAATTCCTCTTGGTATTCCTCCTATAATTACTCCTGGAGTTGTTTCTATTTTTTTACATAGATCTGATGCTTTTTTTGTACGAATTCAATCGTTTTCTGTGTTTTGATGCGTCGCTTAGCTCATCCATTTCAAAACACTGACCTTAATCCACTGTGAACATGAGGGATAATGATACGGTTTCGGACTTATATTTTTTTCCTCTACCCGACTCAACAACATAAAAGAAACCCGAGAAGAGCTTGTATTCCAGCGGATGAATTATAACCCTTTCTTCGCACTACTGGGAGAAAGCTTAGCATATTTCCATCTTATTGTTTCACTATACCTTCCATTCTCGTCCATCCGGTGCGATGCGGGTGAAGGGCTCTCAAACGGGGATTAAATCAATATGACACCGCAGCCAGACTAGTTCGCCACTCTAATGAAAGGCAAAAACAGCTCCCAGACATGACAGGATTTTTGTCGGATGCTCTCTGAATAATGCATTTGTCTCGCGGTATATGGACGGGACGGACGGATGGATGCGAGGTCATAATAAAATTCTTGAACCCTACAGTAATCTTCATCGAATTGAGCGCGTCGTCGGTCTCACTCACCACACCAAAGTGACTTTGTAGTGGATGACGAGAGGAAAAGAGGGGGCGATGTTCCTCGATAGCTTAAAATCTTTAGTACATGCTCCATGTCAATCCTAACAAGAGACGAGAGAAAAGAAACATGGGGGTAGTAGTCATCATACACGAAACGTGATCCGATAACAATCCGACATGTGTTTGTAGAAAATTTGCCACTTAACTAGAATGCACTGTAACCGTCTTTGGAGACATTTTTTCGGATGAAATGCAGGGATTTTCTTACTTAAAAAGGTTTATTTACCATTAAATTGAATAATGCATTAAGAAATTTATTTGGAGAAACCGCGAATCTCTCATTTTTGAGCATATAACTTTTACTGATTTTAATTCGTAACACAACTACACTAGGTCAAAGAAAAAATGGATACTCGATAACTCGGCTAACAGACGTCCCCCATGAATAAGTGCTGGCCATAAACAGCTATGACGCCTGCTACGTCAAAATGCAGATTAATCAGACAAAGAGAATGAATTGATAACGCATTCACTCGCCCACTGTAAGAAGGAAGAAGTTCAGTGGCACAGGTTCGCATTGGTTTGTGGATTGTCAGGTGTAAAGGGTGGAGTGGTAGAATGTTTATACTAGTAGCTTTGAAGGAGAGATATTTAAAAAAGATAAAAAATACAGTCTAATCCCAAAGCCCGCCAAATATTCAATTTAAAGTACAAAATAACATACAAAAGTAGCTTTAATATCGTTTTTCAATATACCTCCTTTCCAATGAAGGCAATCGCCTCGCACTGGTGAAACAACATCTCCCAAAATATAAATTACGGTGCGACATCCGGCAGTTTTCCGTTTCCCTTTTTCGCGGCGACGACAACGACGACGACGATAATTTCCACCCCTACGTTTTTCTTCCTTCCAGCGAGTGGGTAGCTGCATTTAAAGCACCAAAAAAGCTCCTTTTCGCCTTTTTTGTTTGTCCCAGGGGAATTCTAAGCTGAACCTTCCTCAGCCTCAGCGGAGAGCGGAAACTGCACCAAACGCGCGGCTATGGTCTTAAAGTACGTTCGAAGGAGACAGGAGTTTCTCCCTAGGAAGGTGTTTGTATGTGGAAGCGTGTGAGCTGTAGTAGCAATAAATTATGTCTGTTTTGTGGTGTAGTCTTTCCTCGAATTCTATATCTTGGTGCTGTTCGTTTTTGGGTTCACTTCCGCACATAAGCAGCTTACTGCGAGGCAGAGACATTGGCGCGGCAGTTTTTGTGGCCTGAAAGTGGCTTTGTGGCTTTCTCGAAAAGCATTGAAAGGAAGCAATAGACAGACTTACAGGTAACTTATTGGGGTTTAATATTTTAGAATGGTTTTTAATGTCTGCCTGGCAGGGTGAGATAAACAGATAGATAGTTTCTTGGTACTATTTTAGGTCTGTCACAACTCGGCATTTGAAAAATAATTACGGCTTTCCAAAGCATCTGCTATAAAGCTCTTTTAACTATTCTACTGTTTCAACTAACTGTTCCTATAGTATACCCAGTCAACAAGATTCATGAATGGTAATAAAAAGAACGAAATCAATCGGTGTGATGACTTGGTTTTGAAAAAGATAAATTTGGTAGTGCAAGTTTGCTAATGACACTATTACCTTTCTTACCTCATTTGATTTATTATTTCTTGGTGCCACGTGTAGTAGCCAAAGCCGTACATTGTAAGTGATTCACTGCCAGTTGGCCACAATGAATTGGTGGTGGATCTTTTACTATCATCCTTTATCAGTATATAGTGTACTGACGTCAGAAAAAACCCTTTTGTATTTAGTCTTCAATTTGGCACGGTAAGAGCTGTAAACGGGCTTGGTGGTCTAGTGGCTACCGCTTCTGATTCATATGCAGAAGGTCCTGGATTCAATCCCTGGCCTGTCCCTTTCCTTCTACTTTGTATCTTTTCATCCACTTTCTCTATACTCTCTTCTCTATATAGGGGAACTTCCGTATTTTCGGAATTTTTCTTCTCTTCGTCATGCGTTTTTTTTAAACGTACTGAACTGCCGTGTGCAGCATAGTTGTCCCATGTTAATAGGGAATTCCATAGAACATGGGACAACTATGCCGCACACGGCAGTGAACTCAGAATTGGCCTCAAATCCTTCGCAACCAAGCTGAGTTATACGCACAAATTTCAGGCAATTCGGCCCACATAAACCCTCCATGATGAAGAAAACAAACTTACCGATAATTCCCTTGGCCACACTATACAACTCTTGTGTATTCATATGTTCATTAGAGTGGGTCATCGTTTATATGGAAAAGTGAAAAATTCAATGGTATCCCATCAGATCAAAGCTTTTTTGATACCATTCCAGGACCCAAATAAGTGTGCAAAATTTGGGCGCGTTCGGTTATGTCTACGTTTTGCGCATCGCGATTGAAGTTTGTATGGGAAATTGAAGTTTACATGGGAAAACACACTTTTTTGCATTTCTCTCATAACAAGCTCGAATTTTTCTAAAACCGTGTAACCGTTAAAGTGAAAACATACACACTTAAAACAGAATGCCGAGATCGGCTGTGCGGATCTCGGTTAAAGTTCATTTGCTGAAATCTCGGCTAAACGCTTGACGTTTAATGTTTGATGGTAGCGGTACCCATGGGTGCTGCTATGAATAAACTTGATTTTTTGCTGATATCTCAGTTAAATTTCGACTGCCGAGCGCTCGGCTGTGCGAATCTCGGCAAAAGAATGGAAATTAGCCGAGCTCGACTGAGTGTGTAGCCTAGGGTGTCCTGAACAACTTTGTCGAAGACCGCGAAGTGATCTGACGCTTATGAAAAAAAAAATATAGCGTTGGCATTGCTTGGTGAAACATCATGATTTTGTTGCTATTGTTATTCCTTTACATGTTAAAACATAAACACATGCATGCGGTTCGTTGGTTATAACTATTTTCACAAGCATCGGATCGCTCTGCGGTCTTCAACAAAGTTCTTCAGAACATCCTAGGCTATAAATTTACAGTATTGGTTAAAAAGTTTCAGACAAACTTTTTCAACTTATGGCTAAAATGCAAAAAAGTATGTTTTCTCATACAAAATCCCATACAAATTTCAATTGCAATGCGCAAAGTGTAGACGCAACCGATCGTGCTCAAATTTTGCACAGATACTCAGGACCAGAAACGGAACCAAAAAAGCTTTGATCTGAGAAAACGCTTCCGATGACCCACACTAAATTGTTCATAGCCATCGTTAGAACCAGAAACGGTTTGAAAAGCCGTTTCCCTTGCTTCCAACTTTCACAGCATAGTGCCAATATATCAGATTACGCCTACAAATTATGCAATCAAGCTGTAGTAGGTCATAGTAGGCTGACTTAGGACAAGGAGTAGTTTGACATTAGGGATGCTGAGATTGTAATAAACCACTGAACCTGAAAGACGTTGTTTCACTACACAAGCAAACTGTGCCGCGCCGTTTTAGCTTAGTAGGGGAATTCAGGTAATTTGGACAGACCGTTACGCGTATATATTTTGGACATTTTCGGCAAAATCAAATGTAAATGTCCAAAATTTATACGCGTAACGGTCTGTCCAAAATACCTGAAACACCCTAATAATCGCACTACACCAAAACCTCCATTTAGATAACGAATAGGGATTGCCTAAATAGAATTTTTACCTAAACGGATTCAGTTCATTACCTAAATGAATTTGAAGATTGTAAAGCAGTTTAAGAAAAGCGAAGGAGGCCATGATTTCTGAGGGATTTCATGGGTGCTTCAGGAGGGGAGGGGGTGTCAGAGGCATTGCACCGGAGGGGGGGGGGGGGGCACCAGGGGTATTTTCGGGGAGTTTCGAAGTGTCTCAGTTGCGTTACATGGGATCTGAGGGGGTTTTAAGGGGATTTTGAGTGCATTTCTAAAAGCTTCAGAGGATTTTTGGCGAGTTTCAGAGGCGTTACGAAGGCGTTTTCGGGGGTCTCTGAGGGTCTCAGGTGCTTTACATGGTGTCCGAGGGAATTTTATGAGGATTTCGAAGGCATTACAGAAAGCTTCAGAAGATTTCTGGTGAGTTTCAGAGGCGTATATCAGGCGTTATGTAGGCATTTTTGAGGGTTTGTGAGTGACTCAGGTGCGTTACATGGGGCTCGAGGGGGTCTTAGGGGGCTTCTGAGGGCATTTCAGAAAGCTTTTTTTGGCGAGCTTCCGAGGCGCTATTCAGGCGTTACGAAGGCGTTTTCGGGGGTTTCTGAGAAAGGTGCGTTGCATGGGGTCCAAGGGAGTTTTAGGGGGATTTTGAAGGCACTTCAGACAGCTTCAGATGGTTTTTGGCGAGTTTCAGAGGCGTTACTCAGGCAGGCCCGTGCACAGAAGTGGCGCCAAGGGAGGGGTTTTGGCCAATTTCGGCAAAAGGCGAAGGGGCGCCTAGTACATGAAGCGTCGGTAATGGGAGGGGTTTAATACCCAACCCCCCCCCCCTTTTGCACGGACTTGTACACAGGCATTACGTAGGTGTTTTGGGGGGTTTCAGAGGGTATCAGGTGCGTTACATAGTGTCCGAGGGGGTCTTAGGGGGACGTTTTAGGAAGCTTCCGAGGATTTTATACGGGTTTCAGAGGCGTTACCCTGGCGTTTTAGGGGTTTCTGAGGGTGGAGGACGATCTGCGGACCCTACGCAGAGTGCGGAACTGGAGACAAACAGCCATGGGCCGAGTAAAAGGGAGACGGCTACTATGTACAGCAGAGGCCACCCCGGCCTTAGCCTGATCGGTAAGGTAAGTAAGAGGGTTTCAGGGGTGTTACATGGGAATTTGGGGGGAACTAAGAGGGCCTGCAATTTCTGAAAATACATTTTGGATCACAGCTCTTAAGTAAGCTTCGGGGAGATTTCAGCGGCGCTTTAAAACGTTTCTTGAACGTTTCTTTTATTCAATCATCTAAGCACACAAGTTATGCATGTATATTCGATGACTTTTGCTCAAGAAAGATCTTAGGAAACCGTATACAGTCCCAAACCTACCACACCCCCTTCCCCTCATTGTTTCCCTCTGAGCACGCCCTGAACTCCCCTTAACTCTACTTGCAACTTAATTTCCTTGAACCAACCTTATCCCTAATCTAAAACACTCCAACTGCTCTGAACACAATTAGACTCCATTTAGGTAACGTTACCTAAATGGAGGCAACTAAATAGATTTTACCTGAATGGATTCGACCTAATTGGAGGTTTGAGTGTAATCTATCGCTTTACGCCTGGCATCCTCGCACCAATGTGTGAGCCCTCTGCCAACCATATCCTACCAACACTCTGACATCCGCATGACTTTGTGCAGACGTAGAGGTATATTCGGTCTGCTGTGGTTACACACGATTGCAATCATCACTTCCTTCCCTTCCCCACATTGACCTGCAACCTGACGTGGCAGGCGCCATTTTGGCCTAAAAATAGAAGATCAACAACGCTCACACACTGAAAATGCCTGCTAGTCCCCGGCAGATAATCTCATTGGAGGCTGTCCATTAATTACGTAAGGGTTTATGGTGGGAGGAGGGGTTTGAAAAATCTTACGCGCCATACAAAAAATTTTGGGTTCTCATACAAAAAATCTTACAAGGGGGGGGGGGGGGAGGGTGTATCAAAAAATCGCTAAAATTCCCTTACGTAATTAATGGACAGCCCCTTGGTTCTTTTTGTGATAGTGTAGCTGGTCCGGCGATACTGGAGGAACATCTACGGGCGGTCAATCAAGCTCAAGCGCAGCAAGTTCGGCGCAGTAAAAGCTGAATAAGGTCTCTTGTAACCGGTTGGTTCCAGTCTTTAGGTTTTCTTGTGTATGGGTGTTTGTATTTGTGAAAATTCACGTTTTTAAATATAAAAAGACAGAAAAGTACACCCTAGCGAGGAACCGCACCGCTGTAAATAGACCGAAAGATGATACTGAAGGGAGCTGCAAAGCATAAATCGACAATGATTTTTCTAAAGGGCCTTCTCTTTCGCTAATAACTTGATCAAAACAATCAAAATCATTATTCTTTTTGTTTCTAGAGCAAGATGTAGTCGTCGTCTTCGCATTTCAACCAAAAATTCGTTGGAAAACTTAAATTCCGTAATAACACAAAGAGAGAGGATCGATCAAGAGAAATCGAAAATGTCAGTTAGGCCCTAATGAAGAATCAGTGTCGAAATGAGAATGGGATAAAGTTGACTTATGCGAAATAGAGAAACTTCTATATGTGAAGTTTGGGGAGAAAAAGAACGTCCGTGTGTCAAGACGATAGTTAAAAGTGCAGTGCCAATTGCCTTTGAGTCAGCCGTAAAACAAAATTTCCAGGGTGAGTCAGCACGAACCTAGACCACTGGCAACGATCCCAACGATGGCAAGACTTGCGAATGAAAGCTTGGTATGTCGAATTGCTGCTCTTCCAACCTCATCGGAAACAGCCACTCTCTGATCTACTTGAAGGAGAGCGCGAAGGGCATACTAGGGCTGCAGGAGTGTTTTTTTTGATAGAATGAGGAAATCTTTTCATCAGATCCACAAGAGGTGGGTCGTCGGGTGATGTGGGGGTCGAAACCCAATAAAACCTTATTCTTCCTCTACCTTGCCTGCACGGTACGCCCGTTAGGACCGTCACTATCACTGCAGGCCGATCAATATCAGGACGACAATGACAGGCAACGACTAAACTTGATATCGACCCGCACTCCAGATCACTATCATTGCAACTGAACTGATATTTTAGCGATTCTTGCCAAATCTGAAAAAAAACATGACGAACATGTAATACTTGTTATTTTATGTCGATCAGATCTAAAAAAGAGTGTAAAATTCTGTGACATATGATGCACATAATTGGAGTGTGGGATATCATTGAAGTTTACATGACATATCATGTAAAAGTCATAACCCGGGTAGAAGAAAATAACTAACGAAGGTCAAATTTTGCCATTGAAAATGAATAGCTGAATTGCAAAATTTGTTATTGGTTTGTTGGGAATAAGAGCTAAAAGAACAAAAATAATAACTGACTTTGTACTGGAAAATAACTCAATAATGACTAATTTTATCCTTTTAAGAACAAACCAAGTATAAAATATTTCAAAATGGAGAATAACTGAATAAGTCATTATTGAGTTATTGAGAACAAAGTAAGAACAAAATAAGTTATTTCAAAAGGTTTAATCATCATTGATTGAAAAAAAAAACTGTATTGTAAGTTCAGAAACGTTTTGTCCTTGGTTTGATCTTATAATAATAAAATAAGTTATTATTTACTTTTTTAAGGAACAAAGTGAGTTATTAGTTTTTGCTCTTTTAGCTCTTATTCCTAACAATAACAAAATTTGTTTTCATCAATATTCTTTTTAAAATAAAATAAATTCTTAATAACTCATCAATAACAAATAAGTTATGATTACAAAATATGCAATTAAGATGTTATTTTACTTAGGATGCTCAAAAGAACTTATTTTGCCATGATTGCATATTTTGTTATTATTCAGTTATTTATTGTTATTCAATAATAACTCATAAATAACAAATTTCGCAATGATAATATTTTTTGTTCTTATTAGCGAGTTATTTAGTGTTATTCATAAATAACATAACAATGATAAAACGAGATATGATGGCAATATTTATTTGTTATTATTTTGTCCTTGATTTGTTCTTCGCCTCTATCCGGGAAACTATCATGAAAACTTCTATTATATGCCATGTAATTCACCATGACTCTGAGTGTTTACATGATATATTACACAAATTTACATGTAAACCATCATAACACTAAGTTTACATGACTAAAATGAAGTTTACATGACGTGTAAGTCTCATTATTTTTATCTGTGTAGTTGACCCGGAAAACCTTGTATTGCCCATTTTAAATGTGTGGTGCAGTTTTTTTTACAATTATCTACCGCATTTAATATCAAATTTATTGTGTTGTTTTTAAAATTCTTCGCTTCTCATGCATATTTTAGTAATAAATATAAATTCCTTGAGAAATCTTCAGAGGAACTCCTGGAGGAATTTCTGGAGGATTTTCTTGAAGAATCGCTAAAAAACTTTCAGGTAGAATCCCTGGAGGAATCCTTTAAAGAATTTCTGGAGAAATTCCCTCGAGGAATCTATAATGGATTTTCTACAGAAATTTCATGAGGTATCTCTAGAGAAATACCTGGAGGAATCTCTGGAGGAATTCCTCGAGGAATACAGTGGGGACCCGATTTTGTCAGCCCCCGATTTTGTCTACCCCCGATTTTGTCAGCTTTTTGACCCGATTTTGTCAGCCTTTTTTGAAGTAAAAAATAAATTTGTATTTCATTCAGAATTTCCATTTTATAATCATTATTAATGCAGTTGATGTCTTTAGGCGTCATAGTACGCAATGAACAAAACTCGTGTAACTTTTGAAAACGGCCAATTTTTTTTTGCAAACTAACACATTGTGGCAATTTTAGCACTCAACCCTCGCCAATGTTTTAAACCAATATTGTTTTAAATTGCTAAAAGATTCCAGTTCTCTCTCTTCTTGGCGTAACGTTCCAACTGGGACACAGCCTGCTCCTCAGCTTAGAATTTTATGAGAACTTTTACAATTTTTAACTGAGATCCCCCACAGCCAATGTTTATTTTGCATAAGGTACACCGGGGCAAGTTGAAACGGGTGGGGCAAGGTGAAACACTAAGTTTTCAAATAGATTTCAATATAATTTGGAAATTTAGCCTTCGCTAAAAGATGGTTTGGATCAAAAACTATGTGTTATGGCGATTGAACTGTTTATCATCATTAAAAAACATCATGTTAATCCGCTGTTTCATCTTGCCCCACCCGTTTCAACTTGCCCCGGTGTACCTTATGTAAATATATCGTGTGGTAGTCATGAAGATATTTTATACACAAGGTAGTTAAGGAAATGTCGATTATGAAATGGATGTTCCTCTATTAATGCCTTCAGTAATTACTCATACAAGAATTCCTCTAGAGATTTCACTATGATTCCTCTGTTAGATTTACCAATTGGGCATCCTCTATGGATTTCCCGGGGTCCCGCTTCAGATTTTTCCAGGGTTACCTCTTGGTATTTCTTTACGAAAATCCCTTGGTATTGCTTCTGAAATTCCTTTAGAAAATTTTGTTGGAAACTCTTCTGGAATTCATGCAAGAATTTAACAATTCATTTCTGCTATGGTTTCTCCTTAAACTGCTCCAGATATTTCCCCAGTACTTTTTTCCAGGAATTCCTCCATGGATTTTTTTTTTATTCTTAACCACTTAACCTATTTTACAGCTCTTTTGTCCACTAGGGTACTACGTGAGCGATTCCAATTGGCGGCTGCACTTACACTTTGTACAGCGCCTAAATGTATTCTATTATATTCTTATTCGAACTGGATCGCCTTCGTGCTGCTTTCACTGTTCTACCCAGTCCTTGGTAGAATGATGAGCACGGTGATGAAATGATGTGTGGGTGTTGTTCCTTTTCCAGTACGATTGGGGGTCGTCCATTATGGGTTGCCGTTCGCCGATATCCAATTATCCGGGTCCGTTAGAGCTATCTGCTCCGAAGAGGGTCAAGGTGCCAGCTGCTCTCGGGGGGAAGAGCAACTGACGAAAAATTGCAAGTGCCGGGGCTGGGTTCGAACCCATGACCATCCGCTTATGAAGCGAACGTGTGGACCACTGCGCCACGGGCCCCGACTCCTCCATGGATTTATCAAGGAGATTTCTTCAAAGATAGCAATAGGGATTCTTTCAATGATTCTTCAGAAAATGCTAAAGAAATGCCTCTAGAGATTTCTACGGAGATTGCAGTAAGGATTCTTTCAGAAATTACTTAAGAGATTTATCCGGAGCTCCTGTAAAGGTTTTTGCAGAAACTACTTACGGGATCCCTTCGGGAATGTCTTGAGGGTTACGATCCGTATATCCTCGGGTAGTTTCTCTAAAAAAATCCCCGAACATTTCTTCAAAGATTTCTCTAGAGATTCTTTAGAGATAAGGCTCTGGAAATTGAAATAAAAGGCAGCGGAAACGTAGCCAATTCGAACAGTATGAGTGTCTATACTTGTCAATCAGATGTTGGTTCATTTGCATTCGTTGACAGCTAAAGTTAGACGTTATGATTTAAACTGCGCTAACCAGTGTCAACTGTTTTCTCTCTCTCTCTCTCTCTCTCTCTTCTTGGCGTAACGTCCTCATTGGGACAAAGCCTGCTTCTCAGCTTAGTGTTCTATGAGCACTTCCACAGTTATTAACTGAGAGCTTCCTCTGCCAATGACCATTTTGCATGCGTATATCGTGTGGCAGGCACGAAGATACTCTATGCCCAAGGAAGTCAAGGAAATTTCCTTTACGAAAAGATCCTGGACCGACCGGGAATCGAACCCGTCACCCTCAGCATGGTCATGCTGAATACCCGTGCGTTTACCGCCTCGGCTATATGGGCCCTGTTTTCTGTAGACCACAAAGCTAGGAGAAGGCTGTGTTCCAGTAGGGATGTTATGACAATGAGAAAAATAAATAAAAGATTCAATAGTTCTGCTGTAAAAAAGCACTAAATGTTAACTTTGCCAAATACCATTTTTTCCCGTGCCCTTAACACACTTTCGATTTTCTTACCACAAGAGGTTCGTTCAAATATTACGTAACGCAAAATTTGGCAATTTTAGACCCTATCCGCTATCCCTCCACCGCGTAACTATTTTTGAAAGAGAAATTTTAAAATTTTGTATGAAGCGTAACAAAGCGCTGGAAACCTCCCCACCCCCATTTTCGTTACGTAATATTTGAACGAACCCAAAGCAGACCCTCCACATCTATCTCCGTCTCTGACGTGCTCAGAACAATTTTTCATGAATAAAAAAATGATTTTAAAAAATGTCCCGATTTTGTCAGGTACCCGATTTTGTCAGCCCAAAATGCTACCAGGGGCTGACAAAATCGGGTCCTTGCTGTACTTGAGAAATCTGCAGAGGAACTTCTGGAGGAATCCCTGTAGAAATTCTCTTAGGAATTTCCAGAGGAATTTCAGGAGGAATTCCAGGAAATATTCTTGGAGGAATATCTGGATGAACTCCTAAAAGAATCCTGGAGAAATTCCTAAAAGAATTCGGGGAGGAATTCCAATAGCAATCCCTAGAGGAACTCCTGAAGGAATGCCTGGAGGAGCTCCTGAAGGAATTACAGTAGATATACCTGAGGAAATTTCTGGACAAATCTCTAGAAGATCTTCTTGAGCTCTCTTATAAGGAACTCCTGGAGGAATGTCTAGAGAAATCCCTAGAGGAATTTCCGGAGGATTTTCTTGAATAATCATTGGAGAACTTTCAGGAAGTATCCCTGGAGAAATTCTTTGACAAATCCCTGAAAGATTCCTGGAGGAGTTCTTGGATGAACCCCTGGTGGAATCTGTAGAGGAATTGCTTGAGGTTCTAGAGGAATACCTGGAGGAATTTCTAGAGAAATTTCTAGCTGACTTTATAGAGGAATTCCTGGATGAATCCCTGTAGGAATTCCCAGAGGAATTCTGAAACAACTCCTGAAGAAATTTCTGGAGGAATCCCAAGAAGAGTGCTTGGAAACATTTTTCAAATAATCCCGAAATTAATTCCTGAAAAAATCACAGAAGGAATTCCCGGGTGAATTTCTGAAGAAACCCCATGAGAAACTCTTTAGGGAATCACAGGAGTGTTTTTTAGGGAATTTTTGGAAGAAATTCTGTAGGAATCGCTGGATAAAAAATCTGAAGAAATCCATGTCTGCAAGAATTTCTAGACAATAATTGGAGGAACAATTTGATGGATTCCTAATTACTTTTTTTGAACAAAATGTTTAAGGAATTTCTGGATTAACTTTTGAATAATTGCTAGTAAAAACTTTCTGAAAGAATTTCTACTAGACATTCCTGTAGAAATACTGCGAATTCCAGATGGAATAATTGGATAAATCTCTAGTGAAATTCTGGAAGACATCTCTGAAGAGATACCTGCAGAAATACCTTAAAGAATCTCTGGTGAAATTCTCGAAGGAAACCGCGAAAACAGCACTGGAACAATTACTGGAGGAACCTCTAAAGATATCTAAATCCCCTCTTAAGGACAAATCCCCAAAGAAATGTCTGGTGGAATCCCTAGAAGCATTCTTGAAGGAATCTCTGGGAGAATCCAGTTATTCTTATTCTTTCAGATTTGCATACATATATCAGGCGACCATGCCACTTAAAAGTCATCTCAAGTCAGCCCCCTGGCCCCTGCCTCCAGAAAAAAAAACTCATCCGGTTTTTCCGAGTCGTAGTAATCTCCAGAAACCTGCCGATTGGTGGCAGCCTTCTCAAGCCAGTTGCCCAGCTCGTGGTCCTCCCGGGCCTGTTTCGTCGGGACGAATTCGGCACACCACGGGAGTTAGAAACCTCAGCCTTTCCTCGGTGGCTATCGATGCCAACATTGTCAGCCACCCCCGTTGTCGCCTCGTTGTTTTCTCCCCACCGTTGTTCGCCATCCAAGAAATTGCAGGAGGAATTGCAGTTGTAATTCCAAGAGGAATTCCAAGAATAATTTCAGGAAGAATTCCAAAAGGAGTTCCAAGAGGAATTCCAGGAACAATTTCAGGAGGTAGTCCAGGAGGAGATCCAGAAGGAATTTCAGAAGGAATTCTAGGAGGAATTCCGTAATTCCAGGAGGAATTCCAAGAGGAACTCCATGAGGAATTCCAGGAGGAACTCCATGAGGAATTCCAGGAGGAATTCCAAGAGGAATGCCAGGAGGAATTCCAAAAGCAATTCCAGGAGGAATTCCAGCAGCAATTCTAGGAGGGTTTCCAGAAGCAATTCTAGGAGGGATTCCAGAAGAAATTCCAGGATGAATTTCAGGAGGAATTCCAGGAGAAATTCCAGAAGGTATCCCAGGAATTCTAGGAGGAATTCCAGGACGAATTTCAGGAGGAACTCAAGGAGGAATTACAGGAGGAAGTCAAGGAAGAATTCCAGGAGAAATTCCAGGAGTTATTCCAGGAGGAATTGCAGGCGAAAGACCAGGAGGAATTCCAGGAGGAACTCTATGAGGAATTGCATGAGGAATTCCAGATGCAATTTCAGGAGGGATTCCAGAAAGAATTTAAGGATGAATTGTAGGAGGAATTCCAACAGGAATTCCAGGAGGAATTCGTAACGTTTTCTCCCGGTGTGCCAATAAAAAAAATCACAAAAATGTTTCCAACAATTCTTCGTTCTAATACTCTCAGCTTATGCGCCATTCCCAAATAGGAATGCCAAGATTCCAATTTAGGTTGCCCAGCTTGCTGTCGGTCAGTCGTGAGGCCGATCCCAACACTTTTCAATAGAAGATATTGTTAGAAGCACTATGTTGAAAAAATAAAAAAAAGGTAAAAAATAAAAGAAAAATAAACAAATAATAAATAACAAAATAGACACACAAACATAAAAACTTTAATCTTCGCTAAGTGTTCACACCATCACATGCTTTTGCTGTATTAACACATAATGTATTTTGGCCATTTCAGCACATCAGTAGGTCGGCTCTAGAGGCACGTTCTCCTCCATTCGGGAAATTCAGCACATCACTTGATTTCTTAAGGCTATTGTTTAATTTGATAACCTACTGACGCGCAAACACTAGAAATGTAAAATCATTCTAATCTTCGTGCAAACACTAGTAGTTTCGCCAATTTTCATGCATGCGTCAGGAACTACGGTGTCCGGGACCACCAGATGAAGAGATCTTCATAGACTTGGCAGTAAAACCGACTGCTGTTGAGCACTGTTCAAAAAGGTCACAGATTACAACCCTGTTCGTTGCTCCACACAAGAAATGACTTACGTCGGTTCGATCCATTACACATCTCACTGAGCCGGCAGAAAACAATAGATTGCTCGACGGGCACCAGCTCGATATAGGAAAATATAAAATAACTCTTTTTGCTAGGTGCCGTCGGCTTCGAAAAGTTGTGGCTCTCGGGTTAGGCTGTGCGCAACATCCGTCGTGGACATCCGCTGGACACACAAACACAGTAGGGTTCATCTCGAAGGTAGAGGAATTGCTATCCACTGTGGAGACTGCTTGTTGGGTTGTTGTCGTCAGGTCCAAAGGTTTGCACAGAAACTGATCTCGTTTGCGCGTCTAAAGCCCCTATTTATATTACTTGCGCGGAGGCTTCCCTACTAATCTACTACGCAATAGATTGTGAATGGCTAGAAAACTTTAACATGTGACATCATTTTCAGCCAATCTGATTCCGGTTTATTAAAACTGCAGCCAATCAGATGGCAAATGTTTACATTGGTTGAATTTAAGTACAAAATCGTTACAAATTCCAGGAGGTACTCCATGGGGAATTCCAGGAGGAGTTCCAGAAGAAATTCTAGGATGAATTTCAGGAGGAATTCCAAGACGAATTCCAGGAAGAATTTCAGAAATAATTACTGGACGAATTGTAGAAATAATTCTTAGAGGAATTCTAGGAGGAATTCCAGGAGGAATTCAAGAAGTAACCACGTTGAATGGATAAACCACCTTGGTAAATCTAAAAGTTTGTAAAATACTGCTCCTGGCCACTGATTCATCATTCAAACTTATTAGCACCTCGTGAAGCAACGAACCATACTGGACACAGCAATGGTGGTAGTGGCGGCATTGGTGTTGATGCCGGTGATGATGGTGCCTTTGCGGGAGATGTCCTTTTCGCCACCACCGATGCAGCAGTAAGTAGCAGCAGCAGCAGTTCCATCATCCTGGCATCGCATCGACTCGCCCGTCCTGTCGCTCTCTATTATTAGATGGCTTTGTTTTGCTCGTTGGGGCGTGAAACTTGGCGCTTCAATGCGCCTCGTCCTGAGCCTGGTGCTGGATTCGAGCAAGCAAGCACGGGATAATGCCAGGGTTGAGACGCGCGCTCGCTTCTTTTGTGTTGTTCAGAATACAATGGGCGCTCGCTCGGCTTGGCGGTGTGCTGCCGTTGGTTGCTTCACAGTTGGGTCAACTAATGGAACTGGCATATAGAATTTCCCACTGAAAAGTTTTCCTAGGACAGGACACTTCGGGACATCGGAATTTTTGTGGAGTGGGGTTGTCTATTCTGTGGGATTAAGCCGTATGAGACTATTGTTTGCAGCATAAAAGAGTTTAGTCTGAACTGAATAAGATCAATTTCAAAGAGTAAAATGTTCATGCCATCAATTTAATTACAAGTAAAGTGATAACATGTTTGACACTTGATTATGGCCAACGACGTTGTAACTTTTCATTGTCTATTTTCTTCTCGTTTCAGGCAACATTACATCACTTATGAACACATCACTGTAGCAGGTAAGAATTATACCAAGATTAAAATGGCATTCATATACATTAAAGTTGAGTCGTCGTTGTCGTTATT
This sequence comes from Aedes albopictus, assembly GCF_035046485.1. Taxonomy (NCBI): domain Eukaryota; kingdom Metazoa; phylum Arthropoda; class Insecta; order Diptera; family Culicidae; genus Aedes; species Aedes albopictus. The sequence goes on along the minus strand of NC_085138.1, from coordinate 109,234,090 downwards.
CCTAGGGAGTGGGAATTCCAGGATTTAAGATCTTTAAGTAGATTTTTTTTCTGAATCTGCTTCAAGGAATGTGTTTGAATTTTACTGAAGAATTTTCTAAAGTTAAATCTTTAGAGGATGTTTTTTTAGTTTATTTTTAATATTTCCCACAGAAATTTTAGGTATAATACCAAGAAGAAGTTTTCGTCAATCTGTCCCGGTAAACGGTCGTGGCATAGACTAGTCGCCTTGGCTTAAGTCGATCATCTACCAGACCAAGCAGTTCCAGAGCTAAAACCTAGAGTCTTATAAGGCATTGGGGAACGGATCCCATTTTAAGCAAAGTGCTCCCAGTTTCGTCCTACCGAAAACGGAGCAAGTAAGCGCTATTCTTTTTGTTTATTTTTGTACTTTTTGCTAGTAGTGAGAATGCATACACGCCAATAAAACCGTTACTGGAACATGACTTACGGATGTTGTACACCTTGAATAAAAATCGTGGATTCTGGAACTGCTATAGGAACAAATTGGACAATGATTTTTCATAAGGGCCTAACAGACTTGATCGATTTCTCTTCATCGACTCTCTCTTTTGCTAATAACTTGATCAAAACGAACAAAATCATTATTCTTTTTGTTTCTATTGCAAGATATAGTCATCTCCTTTGCATTTCAATCAAAAAGTTTTGGGAAAAACTCAATACACATTCTGTAATGACATAAAGAGAGGATCGATGAAGAGAATTCGAAAATGTCAGTTAGGCCCTAATGAAGAATCAGTGTCGCAATGTTCCGCAAACTACACGTAGGCGTCAATTTCTCGATTTTAACTTAGGCTAATCAAGCCAACTGGAAATTACAACGTTAAATGCTTTGACATTTATACACACAACAGAAACACGTGTTTGATGAACAAATTGAGATTTGAATTGCGATAAGAAACCCATGTGCTCCGGTGGGATCGATACCACGACTCCCAATTCTCTAGACGGGTGCTTCTTTCCTCTTAGCTACGAAGCCACTTGACCATCCCGTCCCCTGAAGACACAGAACTGGACTCGATTCCTTTTAAAGTACAAGGTTTGTTCCTTTTCACAATGTAAATCTCCTTCGGATGGAATTGGATGAACATCTACACGTCTCTGTTGTGGCATTGATTATAGCAGAACAGAGTTAAAGCATTGTCCAGTTAGAATCCGGACGCAAAGGATAATTTATTGTGACGCTCTAAATGATCATAATCATATTTTTCTCACAGCAGTCTGATCATAAACAAGTCCTCTAATGACGGAGAACATTTCATCGATTTTCTTACTACGAGTGAAAAGTTATTTCAGATTGAAGACATACGAAGGAAAAAAATCTTGCACAAACACGCTGAAAATTTAGGGTGGTTAGGTACGACAGTCGCTAAAAATGTTAATATCTCCAAAACCATTACGTGTGATGTGCTCAGATATTGTTAACCATGCTATGAGGAAGTGTCCAAGGAAGATTAAAGTTTATGTTCATGGATAAATCTGCTTGGAATTCCAAGATTTGCCAGGAAGTTCGAGCTCTGGACATCGTTTTCTCACATCACGATTTTGACACCAAATGTGTACAAAGATGATAACCTCAAGAATCACGTGCTGCTTTTCAAAAATGCCCACAAGGGATCTAAAAAGGTTTGAGCTACTTTGGTGAGCTATCACGACAGCCTGAGATGTGCAGTGGTGTCATCATTGTTGGATAGTGTTTATAAACAAAAAAAAAACACTCAAATTTCGCTTCACTGGAATTCACTGATAAGCCCTTAATTTCGCAAGAAGAGAAATATTTGGTAAAGTTTCTTTGGATTCCTAATCAGACTGGTAGAGGGTCTCAGGACACTACAGAGATGACCCGATTGTTGAACAAATATGCCGAAGGGGTTGATGTTAAAATTTACTACCATTGTGCAGATTTTTAAGGAAGCTATCACGGAAAAAATGAGAAAATGTATTAAAAATTAAATTTAATAATTTTAATGATATTTTTCCATGAAACTATAGTAAATTATCTTTGTTTTGAGGGCTTAACCTTTTCTGTTTGTTATTCCATCTCTGAGATATAAGTGATTATCTGCGTCCGGATTCTAACTGGACAATGCTTTACACTACCGTGTGCAGCATAGTTGTGTTCATGTTCTATGGGAGACTGTCTTACAAACTTGCCAATACCTTGACTTAAACAAATCTGCCACAAAAACTGTATACAGATGATCGACGGATATTATATTCAATTTTCTCCCTATTCCAAAATATTATACGAATCAAAATAAAATCTACTTTGGCGACTACTTTTACCCGCAATCAAAGATACGCGCGAGATTGTCGCCTAAGGAAACATACATGTTTTCAAATTTTCCATCACAGGGCTCTTTGATAATTCTTGAAAAACGGTCGTCACATGGCCGGGTGATGTGATGACTGCTGTGACTGCACGTGTTATTTACACCGCGATTGAATTTCGATCATTACATAAGGCCTTGGAAAGTAGTCGCCAAAATTGTGTTCTTCATTCAACGCACAATATTTGAAACGGGTTCACTCGAGCGCAAGGTCTTTGAACTTTGATAAATTCCAAAAACTGCAAAACTCATAAATTTAAAAACTGCAAAACCCAATTTTCAATTTTTTGAAGAACTTTTTCTTAGAATTAGCACATAATTATGCATAAATTCTTTGACAGCAGTTGAAGTTGACTTTTGTTTTATTTCGTAAACTAGTGTTATTAGGTGTATTCTGAAATTTATGGTAAAGAAATTTCTTCAGGAAGTGTTGGAGCTATTCCAAGTAAAATTATTGCTGACCTTCCTACGTGCTACTTCTTCTTTTTGCACGGGTGTGTTTTAAAGAAATCGTTGAGATCACGAACGATTTTTTTTACATTTTTTGAAGAAATTTTTAATAAAGTGCTTATAGTAATTTAAAAGAAAAAAGCAATGAAATAATTCAAATTTTGTACTAACATAACACTACCACAGACAAACAGACGTAACACTTGCGAAATTTCCATCGACCACGCTTTTAACGATCGTTTTAAATTTCCATAGTTGTGGCTTTCACAAACAGAGGCACGCGCATCGTTTTTCTATGCGTTTGATGTTTCTCACTAGCACCTTCTGTTGACGATATTGCACAACACAGTGATTTGTGCAACTTTTCCACCAGGGCATGGTAGTGTGAACTGGGCAATGGATTTCCATGAAAATCGTTCAAGGTGTTACGTCTGTTTGTCTGTGACACTACAGTCTCAATGTCACTAAGAAACACACTCGTAACGATTGAATCAATACGATAGGAACGCCCACTGCGCTGCATTCTGTACTAATCTCAATAGCAGCCCAACGCACATTATCGTCACTCCGACGCAGAAATTGTAACACTCACTGTCGAATGATCGCCATCAAGTTTGGACCAAATGAGAGTAAATTTGTTTACCGTCTACCCCCGTTGGTTTGACCGCATCTAATCTGAACACTTTTTAATTTGACCCCCGTTAATCTGCACATCGTTCAAACTAAAAATTGTTCAAACGTCATTCTGCTCATGGAACGGGGTGAAACGGAACGCATAATAAAAACAAAACAGCAAAAAGGGTTACCATCAGTGTGTTCTTCGATGCCCACAGGGTTACTAGAAGTTCAAATTAAAAAATGAAACCCGTTGGTTTGCATGAGGTGTAAATCAAACCAACGGGGGTAGTATTAGTGCACGGTGCTTGAAAAACAATTACAGCACGCCATGTTGTGGAGTTTAGTATTTCACTAGGATGGAATCACCCCTCAGGCGCAGCACACACAACTTACCCTGGCTGACGTCGGTTCGCTAGTGGCAAGAGTGGACGCGGTTGGGTGACGCCTGGAGTTGTTGCTACGCAAGCAGGGATGCTAACATTGTCTACTTGACAGTTCGAAATACGCTATATGGCCTGCTGTGATCAATCTCCTTACCACAGCTTTATGCAGTACATCTTATATCCACAGACAAACAGACGTAACACTTGCGAAATTTCCATCGACCACACTTTTAACGATCGTTTTAAATTTCCATAGTTGTGGCTTTCACAAACAGAGGCACGCGCATCGTTTTTCTATGCGTTTGATGTTTCTCACCAGCGCCTTCTGTTGACGATATTGCACAACACAGTGATTCGTGCCACTTTTCCACCAGGTGATGGTAGTGTGAACTGGGCGATGGATTTCCATGAAAATCGTTCAAGGTGTTACGTCTGTTTGTCTGTGTTATATCTCACACATGTGAATATGAATGTATGGCGTAGCGAAAACAAAAACTCATACAGGGGATAGACAAAATGATCGGGACAGGCAAAATTTTCACTTTCCAAAAAATGTTCAACTAGCAGTATCTTTTCGAAAAGTGCATCAAATATTCTCAAATTTTAACTGTAAGTTCTTCAACTATTTGTTTATCAGTGGACAAAATTTGGAAAAGATCGGACAATTATTCACGAAGTTATAAAGATTTTTGAAAAAGATAAAATTATCCGATAGCCAACTTTGAGCTGTTATATCTCCGGATTCAATGAACCGATTGCAATGAAATTTTAACCATTCATGACTTATATAATGAACTCTGGAAAACATTTGACTTAACTTTTAGCAAGCGAAAAAGTTATAGCGATTTTATTTTTTTCTCGATTTTTTAGTAAATTGGTCGATTTTTATTATGCATCCCATTACTTTTTCAATTTATTGGCGGATATGTTGTTACTTTCCTTCAAAACGCATTTATATACAGTGACGATTCGTTCGTTGAGAGCTCGTTAGATGGGCTGTCTCGATGGTTGCATGTTCACTGGTTGGGGCAAAACCCAACTAAAAAGCACTGTCAATGTCAAAATAGATGTCAAAACGAGTTTGACGTCTGACCGCCGTCGCATACAGCTCCTGTATTCAAAACGATTGCGCAAGTATGTGAGTGTTCCGTGACGTATTTCTCGTCACTTGCGTGTGTCTAGAGCATTTTGATCAGTTGTCAGTTGCCCCAACGAACGAACACGATTCGCTAATCGGGGCGCAGTCGTGACCCAACCAGCGAATCCGGACTGTATAAGTCAATTGGAGGGAAACTAAATGAACTATAATTTGCATCTTCAATTTTGAAACGATCTTGATATTTTGGATGATTTGGTGTTTTATTATAAAAATAATCTAATCGTTATAATTTTCTTCCGTGTTAAGAATATTAAGTTAAGTCAATGGTTTTTCATAGCTCATTATATATGTCATAAATGGTCAAAAATTCATTGCATTCGGTTCATTGAATCCGGAGATATAACAGCTCAAAGTTGGCTATCGGATAATTTTACCTTTTTCAAAAATCTTTATAACTTCGTGAAGAATTGTCCGATCTTTTCCAAATTTTAACCACTGATACACAATTAGTTTAAGAACTTACAGTAAAAGTTTGAGAATATTTGATGCACTTTTCGAAAAGTTACAGCTAATTGAACATTTTTTGAAAAGTGAAAATTTTGCCTGTCCCGATCATTTTGTCTATCCCCTGTACAATCAGAGCTTCATGTGTTTCTAAAAGAAGACATGATTGCTGCTGTTGGATGTTGTTCATATTGCTTTGAACGAGGGTTAGTTTGAGTTGCTTGACAAGGCTCGTCTTGATGGTCGGCTTTAGTGATTTGTCACATATTCTTTACATTGAGTGTCACAGGGCGGGCATTAACTATGCAATTCCACACTATTGCTCAGAGCAATGTAAAAGTAAAGGTTTTGTTTTGAGAGCTTCCTGAAATAAAGTGTGAGGTATTCAAAAAAAAAAAAAATCCTCGGTCAATTTTTATGGAAAAAATCGCCGAAACTTTAGAGAAGCTGTTGACGTTCTATATATAATTTTAAATATACATAGTAGATGCCATAAACAGTATTGTTACATAGCATGAAATTTGCCAAGGTGAAATATTAAAAAAAGGACACTACACCGTCTTCAGCCACAGGCTGCACAGACTGAACATTACACTAACACGAGACAACGGACAACACACATAACACCCAGTGGCTCAATGGAGAGTTTTCCGTTTGACGAAAAGTTTTCCCCACTGGAGCGGGAATCGAACCCGCACTCCGAGGCTTACGAAACGCCTAGACGACTGACGCCACTAATCGCACGGCCACGAAGCCCACAAATTTGTTCCTTAGAGAGGTTTATTTAGAAACTATCCATCAATGATTAATCTAGAAGCTTCGGCCGAATTTTCTAATGGTATATTTTCAGAAATTTGTAGAGAGGTTCCTCTGGAACCTCCTTCAGGAGTTCCTTCAGGATTTCTTTCAAAGCTCAACGATTAAAAAAATCGATTTCCTTTAATTTTTTCCAACGAATTTCCTCTGGATTCACTTTGAGGATTTTCTCAAGAATGCGTCACTGTGACTTACTTCTAACAAATAAAAACTTACTTGCTATAAGTAAGTCATAGTGACTTATGCGCAACAAAAACCTGCGCCGCCGTGACTCTTCTGTGACAAGTGTGTTACTTGGGAATGATTTTCCAATGGTCCCTGTACGAATTCCTTCAGAGATTGCTTCAACTTTTTTTTTAGAAAACCTTCAGAGTTTCTTCACTTGGTTCAGTGAGTGGATGTCGGATCTCCGAAAACGCCTGAGTTACGCCTCTGAAACCCGCCGGAAATCCCCTGAAAATTCTTGAACTTCCTCCGAAATCCCATGCAACCCTTCATGGGCCCCATGCAACGCATCTGAAAGAATCGAAGACCGAATATCTGAAGGAATTCTTTTGCAGGAGCTGCAGGAGATATTCTTTAAGGAACTCTGGATGGATTCCTGAACAAATCCGTGGATGAAGTCGTAAAGGATTTCTTGGAGAAAATCGTGAAATAATTGCTGGCTGACTTCATAGATAATTTCTTGGCATCTGTATGCATTCCTCTAAAATTTTCTTAAAGAATTCCAATACAAATTGTTAGAGAAATTCCTCTGGAAATTCTTGAAGTGATTCAAAAATATTTTCAGGTATTCCTGAAGGCGCCCCTGGAAAAGATGATGGAAGCATTTCTCAAATTTCTGAAAGAATTCCAGAATATATTTTTGAAGCGCTTCCGAGAGGAACTTTTAGGCAATCCCTGGAAGAATTCCTGGAGCATTCCCTTGAGGAATTCCTGATAGAATTTTTGAAGGCATTCATGGAGAATGGTTTACTGAAATTTCTGGAGCATTTGCTGTGGAATTTTTGAAGGAACTCCATGAGGAATTCTTGGAGAAGGCCCTGGAGCAACTTCTGGAGGGATCCCTGGATAAATCTTTAAGAAGTGCCTGTAGGAATTCCTAAAGGAATCTCTAAAAACAATATTGAAGCAACCCTTGGAGCATTTGATGGCACAAATTACCCACATGAAAGAGAACGTGCCTTTGGAGCCGACCTACTAAACCCTTGGAGCAATTCCTGAAGGAATTCCTGGAAGAATCCCTGGAGAAACATCTAGGGGAACTTTCAGGGGAATCTAGCGGAATTCATGGATTTCCTAGAGGAATACCTGCTGGAATTTCAGGAGGAATCCTTGTAGGGATTCCTGGAGGAATTCCTGGAGTAACTTGTGGAGGAATTTCTGGATGAATCCTTGGAGGAACCCCACAACAATTCCTGTAGGACTTCCCAAGAAGAGTTCTTGCAAGAATCCTTGGCGGATTTTTTTTAATTATCGTTCGAATTTGTTTCCTAAAAGAATCCCTGGAAATCCTGAGAGAATTTCTTATTCCTCCCTGGAATCCATAAATCAAACCTGGGAGAAAACCAGGAGGATTTCCTAATGAAACTCCAGGAGGATTCCCGGAAGCAATCCCATGAGCAATTTCTTAGAAAATCCCAGGAGATCTTTCTAAACGAATTCCTGGAGGAATTTCTGTAGGAATCCGTGGAAAAAAAATCTGATGGAATCCATGTCCGCAGTAATTTTGGACGAATTATCGAAGTATTCCTTGGTTGGACTCCTAAAGAACTTTTGTACACAATTTTGTAGCAATTTCTGAATTATTTTTTGAATACTCTCTGGTAAAATTCCTCCTGATATAGTTGATTAAATGCCTTGTGTGTTCCTGTTATAACTATCAAGATTTGTTATGATTACCCAGACAACCTAATTGCACGTACAGTCGAGTCTCCCAGTACACGCTACCACCCACTTTACGCCCACCGCAATGCCTCAGCTGTCTTGCATCCAATCCAGCTGTTTTTTGAGCGCAGTTAGTGCTAACTATAGATTCATCACACATCAAAAATGAACTCAATTGGTTAGAAGACTGCCTGGAGAACGCGGTGGGCGTTAAGTGGGTGGCAGCGTCTAATAAGAGACTCGATTGTATAATGAAGTTTATGTCCATGTTATGCGTGCTTTTATACGGTAAAGTATCATCATATAAGATGCAACAAAAGTGACTTGTGCGATATCTTATGCGATGCACGGTGAGCACTGTTATGACGTAACATAGCATCTTATACGGCTTAATAATATTCGAGTTTGGCAGGCTATCTGGAAACGACGAAGCGGGGTTTCCCGCACAGTTATCACTACCCCTCTCTGGCTAGTGCCACCCATTGTTCATTTATCAGGTCAATAAAACAAAAATTATGGCTTTGTAACCATAATGATGGCTATTCACTTTCTTGTAGCTTTTTGGCAGTGCAATCACAGTCAAACATCACCTCTTTCATTATTATCACACATCAAGTCAAATTAAGTCAACATAAACGATTCTAGCTTATGCGTGCTTGTATACACACACACACTTCAACGAGCCTATTTTTACTTTTATGCGATTTTGTTCATACACCAATGCGAGTTACACTGACATGATAAGAAAAGTATTAAGCGAAGTCGTATAACTATCGCAGTACGCAATCATGCGAGTTCAATAGACACTTTGCGAATAGGTAAAATTCGTCGCAATAAATCATCAGAATATCGTCTACTACGATGTTGTCATACATATTAAAAGTTGATTTGTATTCTTATATGATTGTACCAGATACATCGCGATAAGTTCAAAAAAAAAAAAATAACATCATATGCGATAAAACTGATTCCTCCGCCGTACGTATATGCGATAGTGACTTATAATTGTTCTTTATACGATGCACAATGCACATGCACAGCGTGCATCCTTATACGACTTTTGGTTGTCTGGGTATTAGGGTGGCCCACTATTATATGAAAAACAAAAATTTCACTAGGTGGCTTTTGAGATTTCATTGTTGATATTAAGGTACACCGGGGCAAGATGAAACAGCGGGTTAACATAATGTTTTCTAATAATGATGATAAATAGTTTGATCGCCGTAACACATAGTTTTTGATTCAAATAATCTTTTAGCGAAGGACAAATTTCCAACTTTTATTGAAATCTATTTCAAAATTTCGTGTTTCATCTTGCCCCACCCGTTTCAACTTGCCCCGGTGTACCTTATTCTTTTACATGTATTGGAAAAACAACAATAAAGTTTATCCTCACTTTACCTAGGGTATAACTTTTTTCACAGACGTTGGATCACTTTGCGGTCTTCGACAAAGTTTTTTGGCATATAGTCATCTACAATATTACCAAAGGGTTTGATTATTCAACGCTTACAGCGCCACCTAGCGGCCAAATTCGAAAACTTAAAATTTCTGCATACTTTTGGACAAGTTTCCTCATACAAACTTCAAACGTTTTGAGCGCCCCATTAGGCTCAACCGATTTTGCTCAAATTTTGAACGTAGATTCTGGGAGTAGAAAACAACTGATTCAGGAGGTAAGACTTTGCATTTTTCAAAATTTTTGTTTTTCATATGAGTGTGGGCCACCTTACTGGGTATGTTACATTTTTGTTAAAATTTTCTAGTCGGGATACCATACGCTTGCAGAAGGGTTTAAGGGGGCTTCCAGTAGTGTTCATGAGAGCTTCGGTAGACTTGCAAAGGGGTTTCAAGGAGCTTTAGTAGAATTTATAGGAAACTACGGGTGTTTCAGGAGGGTTTTCTGAGGTCTTCGGGGTTGCCAAGAGGGGGTTTTCTGAGAGATTGCAATGTGTTTCTGAAAATGTTACATATTGACCCAAGTATCAACCCTAGTGTGTCTGGCAGGTTACTCGGGTAACTTTTCTGGTTTCAATTCTCGATATTTTAAAGGTTATTGATGGTTATAAGCAGGGATGCCGGATGATTTTTTGAAAAATTTGTATCACTATTTTCAAAAATCTGTATCTCATACAAAATTTTTATGAAAAATCTGTTTCTCATACAAAAATAAAATAGCCCCTCTAGCTCAAAAATCTGTATTTCATAAAAAACGAAATCTGTTCGGATGCTCAAAAATCAGTATGATACAGATAAATCTGCATATATGGCATCCCTGGTTATAAGCTACCCTGCTAGGTCTAAAAACTTGTGAGTGTATATCTAATAATAGGGTTGAGTTTTATAGTGGGAGGGGCAGAGGGAGAGGCTTTTAAATACGTGGAATGTGGGCAGGATACCCGGGTATCGACGAATTTGAAATGATCATATTTCTGTAAATTTTTCATTAATTTTAGACATTTTTCTCATTCGACGTTGAAACTCATTAGATTCGAGAAAACATTAATGTTTTTCTGAATTCAGTTGGATTGGTTTGATTCATCCGAAATCACAACTATTCATTTAGCAAATATTCAATTAGGTATTTCAATACTTCTCTTCTATTTTGGAAAAGAAAAGTAAAAAAAACAAGTAAAGGGTGAGTCGTTAATTATTGTGCCACCCTACCTTCAACTGATTCGCAAATTGTCTACAGTTAACGAAATGAAACCAAATTTTCACAGTAGTTTAGTATATGTATGTATTTCAACTTTTTGGTATAGGTTCAAATTTAAGATGCGTTTTAGTGAAATTCACGACATTTTCAATTAACGCCCTCCATGTGGACATGTTCAGGCTCCACTTGAAACAAATAATTGAAGCTCTCTGGTTTGTTTTTGCGCATCGTGCCTGGTTTTCATCCAGCTCCAAGCTTATGTTCCACTGACAACCGTTCTTGAAGCCTATTGACGATCATTAAGATGATGCGATAATGTATAATCATTAATTGTTCCAAGGTGCGATACCATGATTTTCGATTTTAGCATGTGATTGTACAACATCTTTTTTAGAACTATTAACTAAATTTATTCTAGATCGACCGAAATCTTACTGATAACTTCTCAATTCATTATATGTAAACAATAGACTATAAGGAGAAACTGCAAAATTTGGTTGATTTTGGTGAAGTAGGAAAAAAGTACCGTTAGTTTGAAAATGGCACAATAATTATCGACTCACCCTTTACCACTGGAAATCAAGCGAGTATTCATTCTTCGGCTCAGGTAAGCTTACTTGCCAGCTTTCAGGGCCTTTGAAGTTAGCTCCGATTTTTTTTTCATTTTCAGTGTCAGATATTCATATGAATAGGATGATTAAGATAAAGGTGCCACTTCCAACCTCCCAGTAGTAGAAGCAACACCCGGCTGGTGAGGTCGTAAAAAGAAACTCGTCGAGGCTCGTTAGTGCGCGCACGTTGGTGGAAGATTCGAGTTTGTGCATTTGAAATGAAATTCCGCCTGCAGCTGGGAGCCAGCAGCAGCCAGCGGAAGGAAATACACGGATTGTGAAACGCCTGCTGCTGTTTGCAATACAACTAGTGCTTCCTCTTCATTAGCAGTTGGAATTGCAGTTTGAAACGCGAGAGTAAAAGTTTTTTATACCTGGCTGAAGGCTAGCAGGGGAGAATGCCACGCGATATAATTGAGTTGCAAAATAAACATGAAGTTGGTTCTGCTATAAGCGAGTTTACTGGAAGACGGAGTTCACAGGAAGCATTATGCGGACAAAAAATGTTCCTGTAAAAAATTCAACGATTCAATTTTGACACAACTTCTCAGAATGTGTGGCTTCGCATTTAGTTGCATTGTGCTGAGGACCGAGGGTTCGACTCCCGCTGCAACTGTCTGGAAAAGTTTCCAGCTGTGCCACTGGGCATTGCATGCTAGTCCGTTGTCTAGTGTCGTACTTCCTTCAAAAGCGAACAGCATTGAACGTGTTCGTGTTTAAAAAAATCTAGAAATTTATAATTTACGACATTATTTTAAAACACTTTGAAAACACTCTAATTGTTGATAGTAAGCTCAATCAAGTATTGGGAACTTGAACAGCTTTGCCTGTCCATACCAATTTCTATAACCTAACATGGCGACCATGAGAACGACATAGCGACCGTTTGATAATTTGTTTGCAAAATCTTCAAAAACAAATAAATTTCTGTTGTTTCAATTCGAGTTAGAATGCTGCAATAACGTTAAGCTTAGCTAGCTAGGCCTGCCTACTAAAACAATCTCAATGTTGAGCTTCTAGCTAGCTGACTGTTACAGGATCGATAGATAAACGTATGAATTGCTAACTAAAGTGATGATAACCCCACCCTCCATTGTGTGCCATATGCCGTATACATAGATGCCTATCTGCTTCCAATAATATCCACCAACGACCGTTCGATGAGGGCGATAAAGAGTGTTGAAGCCTGTTCGTCTGGAAAAGCCTGAAAACGTATCACCGCAGAATAAAGCATAACCCAACGAAAAATTGTGACAATCTCAGGTGTGGAAGAGCAGCTACTTCATGAAAAGTGAAGCACACCCAAGTCATACAGACGCAGATACAATATCTATTGGTTCAATTTTGAAAGTATTGCCAAGTTCTACAAATACTCTGTTTGTCAACCGAGGACTAGATGGCTGGAGTGCATGAATGTTAAATTTAAATACTTCAACTGCTCTGTCTCATTGTCTGTGTCCACATCGCTTTTCCCCTTCAGTACAGTAGTGACTGGTGACTGATGGGTCAGGTTCAGCGACGCCGAGGGCGGACGCTTAAGACAAGTGGGAAGAGAAAATTGACCTAATTTCCAGTCAAATTTCCATTTTCAGATCCATGTTACAGCCGGAAACGGAACTATTTGTATTTCTGCGACAGACTATACGGAGCTGTGTGTTTAAGACATTGTAATGAATGCCATTCTTCACTGTCGTCACTACTGGGGAACAGGGCTCAGAGAGTAGCGACCGAACAAGGCCTTTTTTATCTCTAGCATATATATTGATTGCTATCATCTCTTGGTTAAGTGGTGAAATTGGCGTAGTATTTCTGGCGCCTCGATTTCAATGGAATATGACACACTTTGAAGTGGATTCGATTGGGTTTTTAGCTGAATCAACAGGTTGTAGTTTTGAGACCTAAGTGCTCTTTGGAGTTTATTTGATTTGGCTGAGTGATAAATAAATAATTTCAACCACTAACCGAAGTCATTCACGCTGCAAAAATATGCACTCAGGGAATTTGAGCAAAAAACAGTTTTGTTTTCTGGTGGACGAATGTTTTATAACAAACGTGGGTATTTTCAACTGAAATGAATAATATGAAAATTTATACCAATTCCATACATTTGGCTTTATTTTTATGTTGTTCGGTACACTTGCAATACTCTGCCCACCGTATGCCGGAAGCCACTTTCTAGATGCTGGGTTCACCGTAAAGTGCAGCGAGGTTCATCCTTCTCCGCCACACACCCGACTAGAAAGTTCTAACTAAAATATGACATAATTATAACAAACCATGACATTTATAACTCATTATGATCAGTGAATCAAAATTCAACCATCGCGCAACAATAATGACAATGTCGCAAACTGTATTTGTTGCGACAATCCACCCAATGCGACATAAGCTTGTCCCAACTTGAAAATGATAGGATTAACATCGTACATCACGAGTTGAGAGATTTTTAAGCCTTGCATTGCGATTTTCGAACGGTAACTTCGAGTCGGTAAACACTGCAACGCTGGTGAAGCTCTATCATCAAACAGTTTTGACTTTGGGTTAGTAATAGTTGATTATTCACGAGTTGAAAAGTACGCAACAAATTCAGCTTCCGTTTTGTCTGCAACAAAAAAAATCGAGATCATGTCATTATCTGTTACCAGTAGGGATAAAAAGTAATCGTCGCGCCTTCTTTGTTGCTTGTTTTGTGCCTCTTTTGTCTGACAATTCTCTTCACTGATTGTGATATAATCATGTTCAACATCTTTGGTGTTGTTGAACTATTATAACTCAAATATATCACATTATGTTATAAATGTTGTTTGACAACTCATTGTAATATAATTTAGTTCTGATTCTTCGACATTTGGCAACAGTGTATTGTATCACATTTTGATATAAACTAGGAACCCTGAAGCTTATATTCATATCACATTCTGTTATATTTTTGATCTGATTATAACAAAATAGGTTATTATCTTGATAAGACCAGTGTGGTTTTTGTTACAATTTTAGTTATTTTAACATCATCCTGCATCTAGTTTATAACATAATAAGTTATTGAAAAATATTTTAACATCATAACACAATATGATATAATCTTGATATAATTTTCTAGTCGGGCACTGTTCTCCTGCACACCGCCGAAGATCGTCCTTATAGCACGCGTTCGCTCGAAAACTCCGAGTGCATGCAGGTCCTTCTCTAGCATAGTTCATGTCTCACGTCGTAGAGGACCATCGGTTCGGCATTCGGAAGATATACTATTCTAGTATCTCCTCTGAAAATTTGAAAATATTTCATCGAGGGCAACTAAAGTTTTTGTTATTTGAAGATTTTAAGCCATTTCTATCGGATTTCATTATGTGAGTAAACATGCGCGCACGGTGTGCCTGAAACCGTTATTAACAAATAAAAATGTACACCTAACTGACACCCGGCATTCGAAAAATATACTATTATAGCATCACCTCCGAAAAATTGAAAATATTTTATCGATTGAAACCGAAGTTTTTACTGTTTGTTGATTTTTCTCTATTTTCATAGAATTAGCTCATATATGGGATTATTGTTATACAGTGCTCTTCATATCAAAAACAAATAATAACACTGCTCGACAAAATTTTGAAAAAGATCGTATTATGGGATGAGAAAAAAAATAGGGTTTCGGAACCCTAGAAGTGTCATAATGAAAGAATTTTCGAAATATATTGGAACGGGATTTCACAGTTTATGACCGAAGTTTGAATTGAGAACTTGGGGTGTTCAATTGATATACGCATTAGGGTTTCGAGGGTCCCAAACTTTTTTTTTCTCATCCCATAATGCGAACTAGTTTTGAACGGTGTCATGAGTTTCACAAATTCCAAAACTACAATATTAAAGCAACTTCTCTGAAAATTTGACAACATTTTGTTAATAACTGTGGTTTGAGAATCTAATTGAAATTTCATAGTTCTATCGGCTACTCGAATACAAATAAAAATATGGCACGCTGTGAGCGTTGATTACATAAAGTTTCTAAGTGTTGAGCACCCGTTTTTTGTTTTAAGCACGTGATATTGGTATCTTGTCGGTGAATTTGAAAACGTTTCATGGTGAAACTAGAGTGAAATAGAATACACAGCATAAGGTTTTGGTATTTCAAGGCGGCTTTGTAAATCGTTGATATAATGTTTAAGATATTGAAGCTCTTAAAGTAAACCTAAATGCTAATCGTTTTCCTAGCCAACAATTATACGTCATATTACCAACGTGTTTTCCGTGCAATATTTCATTTGAATGATCATCAGTAACAACAATTTTGACCTTTGATTCAAATATCATTGGGGATATGCATGCTATCGATTTGCCTATAAACACGTTAAAAACACCTACCGTCGATGGGGGTGACAATGGGTCTGGGGGGTGAGATTGGGTCAAAACAGAGAAACATAAAATTTGAAATAGCTCATCAACTATCGCTAATTTATATTGAAAACTTAATATTATTTCAAAGAGGAGATGTTTTTACACGTCATGATGCCGAATTAGATGTTAAGCAATAATCGTTTTTTGTTAAATTTGTGGCTAAACTTATATGATGAAACTACTAGTAAATCACTCTGAAAAAAATTCTCCTTCGTAATGTTTCACACAAGCACCTAACCATAAATTTTCTTAAAAGTGGTTAGCTGTAGGTATAACCTAGTTGATGCAACGGAAAAAGTGGGCTGTCATTACTCTTTTTATTTAAAAATTCAATATTTTCGACCCTTTGTCAAAATATTAAGAATGGGGGTGAGATTGGGTCAAGCAAGTTATTGAGTGCACATAACCTTAACTAAAAATTCAACTTGTTATACAGTCCCCATTTGACGTTAGAGTGGTGCCATATTTACCGTATCTTCATAAAAGCACTTTTTTCGAAAATATGTCGAAGAAGTGTCAAGCGAGTGTGTTCCTACGTTTAGTGCCCTAAATCATTTATAACAATAAACCCATGCGTTTGGACAGCTACTCTAATCATTAGCTAATCTTTAGTGTACTGCAATATCGTAAGCTCACAAAATAGACTTAATAGCGTTCTTCTTCTCCACTTATTTTTGAAATTTTAAGGAAATATCGTGAAACTACCAGACGGTAGTGGAACCCAGGAAATACTGGGGCTATAAAACCGGTAACATAGCACAATTCCGGAAAGTTTTTTTTATTTTGGTTTTTATTTCTGAGTTCAATGTCGGAAAGCAAACGAACGTCGAGATGCGACATACGTGATTGCTTATTGAGTATATAACTTGAACTTTATGAATTAAGAGTGACATACAAGGATCATTCATAGAATACATAAAAATACTAAAGAACGAAAAATAAGTCTACCATTGTACTAGGACTCATACAAAATTTATTTAAAAAAAACCGTTTAAATGTTATTGCGGGAGAGAGTCTAAAAATGTGAAACGCTGTGTAACATAACATTTGAACAGAAGGTCGTCTTGAGATGGAGTGATTTGCTTTGGCAATACAGGGGCCAATGATCATGTACATAAGAGTTTATAAAAGAGGGTTTGGATAAACATTTCTTATGCAGTATACTAATATTATCATGTTTTTTTTTTCAATCAATCTTTCAATGCGCCCCTTCCTCATTGTAACCCTCCCTCCTCTCATGGAAGTTGAAACTTTAAATGAGGATGATTGTGGTATCTAAAAATAGCGATACAACATACAAACGTTTTTTTTTTCATCAAATTTCAACCATTCTTTCGGTTGTATTAGCCCTTTTAGGTGGATTAATCATCTTTTAAAATTACATTAGTTTTTATTCGTCATGGTTACATTGTATTTTAAGTAGGTTTACTAGATATGATCAATAAAATTAAATTATATTCGCAGATAGGCGATTTCGAATACTTTGACCCATTCTCACCCCCTCTAAGGGATGAGATTGGGTCAATTTTCAATCATTTGTAGTTTAGTAAGCAATTCATATAATGTGATACTTTCTTGCTAAACTATCATTACCACATAGAAGAGTATACATACCAAATAAAAAAATATTCCGACTTCAACTGCATTTGTTATTTAACAAACAATCTTTGAGTATCCTTTTTTGACCCATTTTCACCCCCAACGACGGTATTGAGTTTTGTAACAGTATCGCAAAACATGTGATAGATAATCAAAGTTTTAGATGAGTTACAAAATTTATATTCATTGCGAGGAATGATTAACATGGGGAATTGAACGAATATTCTATGAAGTTACTACATTTTCAATAAACTTTGTCATATCATTAGCATATCTTTGTGTTATGCCAAACGGCATTATGCCAAATAACCTTAATGCCAAATGGCATTATGGCAAATGGCCTTATGACAAATGGAATTATGACAAATAGCGTAGAGCCCTTTTACTCTACTATTGCTTTTCTGGGTGTTTGAAGGTTTTCAGCAGGCTACCTTACCGGGGCCGCGCTGCCTACATTGCGTTGAAGGGGCTGCCTTCTTAGGTATAGCTGACGCAATACAGCATTTCATACTCAGCCGCTGGATGCCAGAACAGACGCTGTTTGAGCCGCACCTCCTTGGTGAACAGACGCTCGGATCGTACCTCCTCAATCTAGCTGAAGTCAGAAGGACAACAGTGCCCAGGCTGCACTACCAGCTAAGCACACAACTCTTAGCTGGCGGTCTTTGTCATCGTTTGACCCGTGGAAGCATGAGGTAGGAACTTGTGAGGACCAGAGCTATGCTGGACGCTCTCCTTATCGACTCACCGTTTTGCAGCCGTTCAACAGCGTGTTCAACAGACTGCGACCTCTTGAGGAGTCCTTCGTCGGCGAATACCAGGCTGGTTTTCGTGAGGGCCGATCAACGACGGATCAAATGTTTACCCTGCGGATGATCCTAGATAAATTTCGGGAATATAACTTGCAGACTCACCATCTGTTCATTGATTTTAAAGCAGCGTACGATTCAGTGAAAAGAAATGAGCTTTGGCAGATAATGTCAGAACATGGTTTTCCGGCGAAACTAATTAGACTGATACGCGCAACGCTGGATGGATCAAAATCAAGTATTCGGATCGCGGACGAAGTGTCTACGTCGTTTGTGACCTTGGATGGATTGAAGCAGGGGGATGCTCTTTCAAATTTATTGTTCAACATTGCACTCGAAGGAGCGATTAGGAGGTCAGGCGTGCAGAGGAATGGCTCTATCATCACACGGTCGCACATGCTCCTCGGTTTTGCGGACGATATTGATCTCATCGGCATCGATCGTAGGGCAGTGGAGGAAGCTTATGCTCCTCTGAAGAGAGAGACAGCGAGGATAGGCTTGACGATTAACTCTACCAAGACGAAGTACATGATAGCGGGTAGAGACAGAAGCAGGCCTAGTGGTGTTAGTGCTGAGGTAGTGATTGATGGGGAAGTGTTTGAAGTTGTTGAAGAATTTGTTTATCTTGGAACACTTGTGACATGTGACAATGACGTTTCCCGTGAAGTGAAAAGGCGTATTGCAGCTGCGAATAGGGCCTTTTACGGATTGCGTAGCCAGCTTAGGTCCCGTAACTTGCAAACGCAAACAAAATTCGCTCTGTATAAGACGCTGATTCTTCCGGTTGCCCTCTACGGTCACGAAGCGTGGACGTTAAAGGAGGTAGACCGAAAAGCTTTTGGAGTTTTTGAGCGCAAAGTGCTGCGGACAATTCTCGGTGGGAAACAAGAAAATGGAGTGTGGCGCAGACGCATGAATCACGAGTTGTACCAAGTGTACGAAGATGCGAATATTGTGAAACGTATAAAATACGGCAGACTTCAGTGGGCTGGACACGTAGTGCGAATGTCGGAAGAAAGAATAGCGAAAACAATATTCAGCAGAGAACCCGGTAGAGGTAGGCGACTTCGTGGGCGGCCGCGAACTCGCTGGCTGCACGCGGTTGAAGAAGATCTACGATCCCTACACGTTCGGGGAAACTGGAGGAACATCGCCCAAGACCGACGAAGATGGTGCTCTACTATACGCTCGGCATTGGAGTAAAGTTACTTTGTAGCCAACAAGGTATCAAGGTAGGTAGCGTAGAGCCCAAAATTTTGATGCGATTTAATTTTAATTTTCCTATACAACGATTGGCTCATCCTTCTGTATATTTACACCTCAAGAATCTGAAATGGTGCGATTTGATGAGATCCTTTTCCTTTGCTGCTTCACATATATTTATCACTTGCATTGATAAATGCAGGTGCTGCAAAACTATCGGTAGTCTCTAAAGTCGTCTGTTTCTTTCCCATTTTCTTGCTAACCGTTAATAAGATCATCAAAAAAACCGCGGTTTGATGCGTTGAATGTATGAGTTGGATTACTTTTATATTTAACCATTTCCTGCTTTCCGTCCTTTAGGTTATCGAAAAAGCCGTATTTTGATGTGTCATATGCATGGGTTTGATTCACTGTAACGATTGACCACTTTCGGTGGGATACCCGGAACTATAGATAGTAGAGTAAACATAGATCCGCGGACACCGCTGACTAAAATGTTTCAAGCGTGTAAGTAGTAATTTTCAAAAGTGCGGCGGTTGAATATGACGTCATGCGCTCCATTGATGTTGTCCAAATCGTGACGTCATGCTCGTTTTGATACAGATTTTGACAGTTCGTTTGGATACAACGGATTCATCTTAGCTGATCTATGATTACTCTACTGTCTATACCCGGAACCGATTCCACGACACTACTGGTTATCCTAAATATGTTATATGACTTTTTTATTGCCATCTGTTCATTAGCTTGTCGAAAACGCCGCAATTTGATGTATCACATGTTGTATAGGTTTGGCTCTATTATACATTTGGCGCTTCCGGCTGGACAGGAAACACTACCCTGCCATAATTCTGCAAAGTGACGTAAGCGACATTCATGGTTTTGTTTTGGTCCATTTTTTAATTATTATGCATAAAACTCTTGCTCATCCTCTAAGTTTCTTTCTATAGATGATAGATTACGACAATAGGGCCCATATAGCCGAGGCGGTAAACGCACGGCATTCAGCATGACCATGCTGAGGGTGATGGGTTCGATTCCCGGTCGGTCCAGGATCTTTTCGTAAAGGAAATTTCCTTGACTTCCTTGGACATAGAGTATCTTCGTGCCTGCCACACTATACATGCATGTAAAATGGTCATTGGCAGAGGAAACTCTCAGTTAATAACTGTGGAAGTGCTCATAGATTTATTTAATTATTTGACGTCAATCATTCGTAGACCGTTCGTTACATAAGTAAGCTTAATTGTACATTTTATATTGCACTATTCCACTTAACAATATTTATTAAGTTCCTTGGTTTTGAGTATCATAAAAGTATTTTTTCAATTTTGTCCGCGTCATGGTAAGATCAATCCTTTCACAATGTTGATTATAAAGTGGACATCATCTGATTTAGTGGACCGAATTTAGCGTAATTACTACGGTGAAAATCTACAGCAAATAAGTTTCTACTACGCAGTTGGCGAGTTGGAGCATATAAATTTAATTTTGACAATATACTAGACGAATCAATGCGTTGAGTGGCAACATCATTGATAAACGACACCATCGCACACTCTCGGCGCCTTTTCAATGTTTGGAGATTAATTAACAAGCAACGTGATTCATACGATGGCAGAGGCATTACAGGCCAACCTAAGTTACGTAATGCATATAGTAAAAACTGACGTTGAATTGACTCTATGCGTTCTTCATATTTTTTTAGTATAAGGCGACCAAACAACACAACAGTATTCTAAAATTGAACGTACATAAGAAACATAAAGTGTTTTGAGTGTATAAGGATCTTGAAAATGATAGCTAAAACGTTTTATAAAATTAAGCATGTTGCCTGCTCTATGAGTAATTGCATTATAATGATCCACAAATGTCATTATAATTATAATTATTATAATTATAATCATTATAATGATTATAATCATTATAATGATCCACAAAATCCCTAGATCTTTTATTTTCTCACAACGTGTAACATATTCGCTTCCTAATACTACTGGAAAACTTGGTGTGTTTTGTTTCCTACTGTAACTTATAATATTACATTTTGTTTAAAATTAAGCTCCAATAAACTTTTGCAGCACCACATATGAAAAACTTTTATTTTATTTCGAAAAACTATGTAGTCATCGTCATTATTGATCTCCAAGAATAGCTTTATATTATCAGCGTATATAAGAATCCTCAATTTATTTAAAACAAAAGAAATGTCATTAACATATAAAATAAAAAGAAGAGGACCATCGTCGTGCCCAACGCACATCACATCGCCGACGCACTATTCCTCAAGCATACCGCCACCTGACCCGGGACGCACGACACTAAGCAGTACGGAAGCCCCGGATCCACCTAGCTCAGTCGCGCCTTTTGCTGTCGACGATAACATGCCGCTGTCTACTCGTTCCTGCCATCCAAGTCGTCCCGGCCCTGAGTCTAGTGCTGGAGATG